>NW_020218367.1:0-33542 GCF_003070985.1 Temnothorax curvispinosus | reverse complement strand
GCGGTGAATAAATTTCGCCAAGGGTCCACCATGCGGTTTCTCCGGCTTTTTATTTCAAATTTTCTCGGTCCGCTCTCGGAGAGCGGAGAGTGGCGGGCAGAGAGACGAGCGGGAGAAACGACATAGACTGATACTCGAGAACGCAACACGCTGCTGAACCCCACCGAACTGGAATCTCATCCCGCGGCTCGGCTGCGTTGCGTCGCGTCGCGTCGCACTCCGCTGCGTGACGGATAATTGAAGAGCTCGCCCCTCAAAAGGAAGGACAATCACTCGAAAATCGCGCGCGTGTAAAGAACCAGTCTGTTCACTTCAGAGAGTCGCGACAGTCAGCAAAGCGGGATTCTAAAAATATGCCTCTCAAATGCGCAACATCATACGTTGCTGTTTAATTTGCGACCTCGTAAAAGACTCGAGACAATTAGGTCTCGTATATAAGTAAATGTAAGGATGTATCATTATTGTAATTATAACCACAATTAGAGCAATAACGAAAGGTTTGTTATTTATTTACACAGTGAAACTCATGCGATCTCAGTTTCTTGGTACAGGCATCCCGTATTAATGTAGTGTTTAGTTGTATTCATTGCCATTGTTGCGGCGAAAAATGTTCTATCTTATTCGCGATAAATATTTATGAGAAGGTGGAGAAGAAAAATAGGTTTGTCAGACGAATTTTCCCAGTCGTCGTTATACGATGAAGTGGAATCGTCATCGAGCCGGAGGATTTGTATCGAGTAGAATAATGCGCGATCCTTAATCGCGAGTCGTGAGATGCAAAACTATACGAGTTGTCTTAATTTCACGAAATGAGACTTATCGTGGCGATGAGCGGTGAAGGAATGGCAAGAGAATTTTCCCCTCGCGAAGCAGGATCTCTCACAACGTCACGATGATAAATCGAGCGCGAGAACGACGCGACGTCGGGACGCTGCGGCCACCCTAGCGAGACACAATCTTTTCCTATTAGCCACGCCACGGGCCTTAAAAACGTTACCGAAAAAGAGCGGCGGGAAAACGGCGGGAAAAGCGACGATGGAAGGGGGGGAAAGGGAAAACGGGGCCACGTGAATTATTGCCGCGACGCTGTCATGTGAGTTTAATCGGACATATTGCCGCGAAAAATGTTTTGCGTCCGTGCTCGAGCCGCGAGCTCTCCATTTCCGGGTACAGCTGTACTCACGTATGTCGCGAGAGATGTTATTAATATTAGTGTATTTCAACACGCGGCGAATGGATTTCATTAAGTTTGCAAATCATTCAAAATGAAACTGAACGTCATGTTATTTCATCTGTGCATACTTTAATAGTTAAAGTCACGTGCGTGACGAGATAACTCACTCGGTTAGTTATATATGTCTTCCATATAGCCGTCCAATTTCTGTTGCTTTTATTCGATTTATTTTATTCGCGGATTATATTTGTATACGTCATTTATAAAATTTCAAAAAATAAATAATAAAAATACACTAAACTCGCAAATATTTACGTTATTTGATGCAATACACACAGTTCCGCGAAATATAAAATATATCGCAGTTTTTTTTTTTTATAATGGTAAAAGAACCTTCCATTGATTTTAATCTATAGGAATAGATTTTTTCAGCGTAATGTTGTATATTAGGTCACCTATTTAGATCGCGAGAAATGTCCTACTTCTTTCGAGAAATTAAGAGCATCACTGGAAGAGAAAATAAACGGACAAAGAAAATAAACGAATCGAGACAGCAGCTCGCACGCTCTCCCTCCCCCCCTTCTCTCTCTCTCTCTCTCTCTCTCTCTCTCTCGCTTATTTAGATGCGAGAATATCACTTCGTAGGATATCAACTTACGGAGCGATAAATATATATATAGATATATATATATATATATATATATATATATATATATAATTGACTGCCAGGGAAGTGCTACTATAAGCGCAGCAATAATGGCAAGGTATAGATCCTCCGAGTCGTCCACCAATTTATTATCGTCGTAATAGTAAATGAGCTTGGCACTGTCACGGTCGACGACAATTTATGACTACTATCGTCATTACCATGAGTATGAATATATACGTCGCAAGATTGTCTCCCCGCAATATCATCGTTACGTTCATCCCTCGCGATTAGGAAACTGCGAAATTTTCTAGAGATCTTCCGAGTATCATTGCGGCGGCGGTATTCATATCGAACTGCAATATTCCATCTTATCGTCCCCCAAGCAAATTTTCGTTTACTAATATCGATATTTATATAGCGAATGTATTCGGATGCTGTTAATTGTTAGTAAATGTTGAATGAGAATCTTCTTGAAAACTTCGAAAGTGACATCGCGATGAGGGTCCAGGATTTATTATTGTCGCGCGTAAACACTCGAAGAAGCGGACATATTAAGGCGATTAGAAATGAGATATTACACCGAAAGTCATCGATTGAGGATTAGACGGGGAGAAAAGTGGATCGAAACGTTAAATAAAAAAAGTATGTTGTAAGTTTGAAGCTTCGAGACGCGAGGATTTCGAAAGATTGATAGGACGCCTGGAAGAAGTAGGCTTCACGCCCTCTTCACCTTTTTACGTTTCATCGCAATTTTACGTCAATCAAAAAGGGATTCCGGCTCGCAGTCGGCAAGAAAAGCGTCAAGGCAAAAATGGGTAGGTGACTTGAGTAGACGTTGCGAAAAAGCAGCATAAAGAAAATGATAGGTGTGACGAGAAACAGATTTACAACGAATTTCAGTTCTTCGCGCGTATACTCCGTGCATAAAAGTTCTTCCAAATTTGTCATCACATTGTCTCCTTTGAGAGATGTCTCTCAGACGGCGAACAGGAAAATCGAGGAAACATCACTGTTCCTTTTTGCAATTTAAAAATCTGGCCACCTTCAAGAGACTCCGCGTATCGTCCGCGTTCGCAGAAGCAAAAACCTCGCGAGCGGACGTCTCCAGCTTCTTGCTTCCATGTCTCAATGTCTTGCGCGTAGCGGAACGGACAAACAAGGGTAAATACGAAAAACGGACAACGTCTCTACCCCTCCCCTTGAGGAGTAGGGGGATAAAAACTCGACATAAACACGCGCAAACAACTAGAGGTAAGGACGCGGGCCAAGCAGAGAGGAAAGAGGAGGAAAGAGAAAAGAAACGCGGCCGAGAATGTTACTGATTGTCTGAACCACGTCTGCCGCGATGTACCAGGCGGCGTCGCGACGCTTCTTCCTCGGTCTCGTTGTTTTAGCGCGAGTTCCGGAAACTCCGTCGCGCGACTACGGTCGGATTCGTTTCGGTAAAATGGACGCATTCCAAACGGCCGACGTCGCGTATTAGGGGTGCTTCCGTAATTGGATGGGCTCTCGGGAAAAAATGTTACAAAAATGCTACAGCACGAAAATATCATCGATAAGATCAAACTGAAAAGAAATTTGCAATGTTTATCTGAGAATCCTTATCCAATTTTGACAGTACCAATTAAGAGAAATATCATAACTTCTTATCGTAGGACAAGTTGATTTGCAATATTTTTTTAAAACTTTGATTCTAAACTTTTTATAATTATAATTTAATGTGCATGTAATATCAGACAGACGTCGGTATTTCAAATTTAATTGGTTCTATGTGTAGATTAATTAATATCTTGCGTTATTATATTACAACTAAAATTATAGTCAGGAAAGAAACAGAAAAAGACTCTTGGATATCTTATCTGTGAAATAAATATAAATGAAAATCCGGTAAAAATATTGTTATCCGACTTGATTTGATAATAATATCGTAACGATAAATGGAAACTCAGCTACGATTTCACTTCTGTCAAGCACGGTCTGTTTTATTTTCGTTACTTATCGATGGAAAAGAGACACCATTTAGTTCGAAAGTAAACATATGATCGCATACGCATTGAGCTGCGACCACAGATACCCTAACGCAGCCATTAACAGGAGATAATTATTCTCGGATCGATTTACTCCGCAACAAGAAGTATCACTTATCTCTCGCTGGCAATTACTAAACCACCCTGTACGTAGAACGTAGTTGCCTTTTCGTCTCCCCTTTTTCGTGCCGGTTCGCCGCATTCGGCGTGTGCGCGCCTATATTTGCGCGCCGGAAAGTCAGCGAAAGAAACGAGCGAGCGTAGCCGGCTTTTTCCGCTCAGATTCTCAGCGCTTCATCATCCTTCCGAACTTATTGGAGAGATGCGAAAGGGCGTTGCATGAGTGCGCGCGTGCGACGGAGAAGAAGAGACGCCGCCGCCGGTCTGTTTTCGACCCTCGCGTCGCGACATAAGTAAGGGGCGAGATCAACGTCGACCGTCCTCGCGGATCCTCCGACGGCGACGAGACGGATCGTTCCCGTATAGTCCTCGACGCAGTCTGCTTTTTCTAATATTGGGCAATATCCGGGAGTACGCGCGTTACGTACTCCGTAGAATCCATAGATAGGTCTAACCGTACAATATTGAATTTTCGAATATTGGATTCTCAAGCGAGACGGCGGTCGGGATGGGGTTGGTCCTGTAACCAGGAATCGTTAGTCCACGTTTCGTCGAATGGACACTGCATTTTACTTACTACACCGGCTAACTGCCGGCAGAAGTAATTTCTCTGGGATTTAGCCAAATACAAGTTTATCGTCTCTCACGCGCACGCATATGAGAACACATGTCTTATTAAATGAGTCCTCTCGCCAATAAAGTTGTCGTTTCTTAATACATTTGAAGAATATCGTGAATATTATAAATGTCGAATCACTTTTATTAAACACGTATCTATAATCCACGCAAAAAGTATAACATAAGTAAGTTTTATAATTCGCTTGAGTTTAACCTCTAATCAGTTGAATAATGTAAGTATGAGAAATTATGCAAAAGCAAAAACTAAAAAATTTTAAATATAGAAGAAAATGCTATTTACGAATCTTGATAGCCTAATAATATTTTTGTATTTCCAAGTACACACATATTTCTAACCAAGTAAATTACGCGTTTATTGGTTGTCGACTTTAAAATATAGCTTTCGTTAAAACAGTAAAATCCCCCTCTCCTCCTACATAAATCGATAATCGATTTACTTTGATGCTAATAAGAGCATCCTATTCAAATTATTATAAGGAATTTATTGCCTTAAAATATCAATCAGAGTTCGAATTTCTCTCAACTCGTGACATCTTTTATCAATTCGACCACTGAAACATGTGGTGATAAAAAATTTTGAGACAGAATGTTAATCATAGTTTAAATAAATATCGAAATCGTCTATTTCAAAACTTTTATCTTTCAAGTTGCGCCTTATCATCTTGCTTATTTTATACACAAGTAAAACTTTCCGTAATTCGTTTATCAAAATAAGTAAACATCGAAAATATCACGGCGACGGTTTCTTTCCTCCGATGTCGCCGCTGGTCCGGAGATTATGGATACAGCATTCTCGCGCGACGCACGAAAAAACGCGAGTTGAGTGGGTTCCCCGAGTCACTTGGTAAGCGAAGAAATACGACAATATCAAGAGATTGAAAGATATGTAAACGCGAAACAAGATAAAAAAATGCTCGTATTAGCATCAAAGTAAATCGGTTATCGATTTAAGTAGGAGGGGAGGGGGATTTTATTGTTTCAACGAAAGCTATATTTTAAAGTCGACAACCAATCAACGCGTAGTTTACTTGGTTGGAAATATGTGTGTACTTGGGAATACAAAAATATTATTAGGCTACCAAGATTCGTAAATAGCATTTTCTTCTATATTTAAATTTTTTTAGTTTTTAATTGATCGGCTTGCAAGTGCTCCTGAGTCAGAGATATGTTAGAGAAAAATATATCTATTACTAATAATATACAAATTAATTGTATATCTACATAATGGTATATCTTAATTACATGTCTACATTGTTGATAATAGATTAATAATTAAAACGTTTCTAAAAATCCCCTCGTAAAATCCTCTTTCACGTCCCGTCTCTCGGATCGACATATATAACGTGGCATACAACGCGCAACGTCTTGAAAAGGCAACGAGGCTTTGATTTACTCTCTCGTCTCTCATTCAAGACGACGTTACGGCAGCGGCGCGTTTTCTCCTTAAATGGGCGCCTAACGTCTGAGCGACATTGGAATTCTCGGTCAAAGCCAAAGTCACGGTGAGGGTCTCCTTGATGTTTTCATGGGAGACACTGCGTATCGCGAAGGGAAGGTCGGGGAGGGGAGCGGGAAGAAGTTCGAGATAAATGGCAAAAATATTCAACGGACGAGAAGATAAATAACAGTGTAAACATGTCTGACGGCGTGCCGCGGGTTCAATTAACTTTTACTTTGTACACACGCACATCGACACGGATGGCATGTGTATAACGCGAAAATTCATATCGCTAATGGAGAGAGCCAGCCTTCGGGCGGTGTTGCAGAATCGCGATTTTAAAGATCGATCAGTGGATTCGTTCTGATAATTTACGGCGTCGAGCCAACTAAATTCACGGTTTGATCATTTAGTTAAACGAAACAGTTAAACGAAAAAGTTAATCAAAATTTAAAAATACATCTTATGAGAATCAATTTGCCGATGATTATGATTATGTCTTCAATACACTTTGAAAAGAATTTGGCGGTGAAAAAATTAACAAGGTAATAATGAAGACTCACCGAGCGCCTTGCAACTTGCACCATGAAGGGAATCTCCGGCGAGCTGAATGATGGCCATGAGAATATCGCCCATCATCAGGCAGGCGACATGATGGGTCTGGCAACGCCAGTGCAGAACGTGATGAGAGGCTGGTAGTAACCAACCGGCCGCCAGAGTAGCGGCCAGGAAGACGGCGCTAATGATGAAGCCCACGGGATACAAGGTGAATCTGATGTCCGTTGCTTTCACCACAGGCCTGAAAAAATTTTGAATAGATTAGGCACTTTGGATAGTCTTTATCTAAATTTGAGTAGATTAGATAATTTGACTAGTTTTCATCTAAATCTGTTCGACGTAAAAAGCTCGACGCACAACAATTTAAAAGTTCCATCTAAAAATCATGAAATTTAATGAGCCGACCATGTAATCGGCAAAATACAAAAAATTGTTCTGTTTTGCGCTTTGAATTTTAAATATTTATTCGTAGAATCGGTCACCCTCATGCGTATTGTTTGATTGTACATCAGACAATGGATCAATATAACATACGTATCAAATAACAGTCATTTAATTTGAGTTACTATGATATTACGGTTTATTGTGTGTTCATACATTAATGGAAGGCCTAAATAAATACGTATAAATTTATACCTGCAACAATTAGCGACAAATTTCAAATCCAAATAATTTATAATTTATTAACCGATATCTTGTGATAAATAAATAATAATTAATGTAAAAAGAAGTAATGATAATTTGTCGTTGCGATAACGCACGTACTTTTGCCATAAATTCCTCTTTTCTCTATTTCCCCAGTTTAAATCTTTTTTTTTTTTTACATGGCGACGGAAAGGAAGGTTAGCATACATTTAACATGCAAATTCCAGTGTCGGTTCTGTCGATATTTTCTACTACCTACGGACAAAAAGTCGCGAAAGAAAAAGGCGAATTATGGCGCTATTTCTCGTTATTTCTCGCGCTGGCGGATTAATTAAATTCGGGCAGTTTTATCGGCGTCACATCGGCAATTGACCGATTGGCTTACTGCCAGCTGTGGGCAGCGAGCCAGATATTCGATCGATTATAACGGAAATAATACCGCGTTATCGGCGATCGTTACGTCCGTTTTTAATTAAGATTCCTGGAAGATTCGGACGAAACAATTTTTCATCGCGACTAATAATATCATGATGCGACCGCATTCAGGACGTTCAGGACGAACGGATTTCCGTTTTCAGGATTGTTTACGGCTTTAACTCGCATCAATCACTCACACACATGCCGAGTGAAAGTCGCCGGGAAAGTACTTCCAAGATCTCAAAAGATTTGACTCAATATTTACTGGAAACACTTTTGTCGGATAAAAAACCTATATACGAGCATCATTAAACGTTATTTACATATTCTATAATAAAGATATAACTATTGCAAAAAATAGATATATTTATGTTTATGATAATAGCATAAAATCACTTATTAGTTAAAAAAAAGCTCTTTTTCAAAAAAATTGCATTTTATTTCTTGTCATAAAATAATAATGATAACTTCTGATTTGAAATCTCGATTACATCGCGTATCAAGTCCGATATGTGCATTTAACACACGTACAGTCAAAGATTGATTTTATCCAATTTTGAGAAAAGTCGCGATAACCTGCCGACTCTATTCGCGGAAAGCATTCACAATGGAAAAAAAATCCACCGCGTCCGATCACGTTTTGTTCCATTGATTGCCGTTCGCTGAAGTAGTTGGCGAGTAAATTTTTCACGGGAAACAAAATGCTGTGTGTCAATTGACCCGTATTGACACGCACATACACATACAAGCGCAAATAGAATACGAACCGAGTAACTTTCTACAAAATCGGTCCTGCATCGGGCGCAAATGCGCGGCGGTAATCGCATTTTCGATGTTACTTTATGCACCTAACGGCGATTAAACTTTTGCCATAAATTCTACCCGGCAATTTTCGCTAAATACCGCGCCGGCGACACTTTGAATCCGGGAGACAAACACGGTTCGTTGGTACACTATCCCCGCTAGCGACATATTCTACGTAAGCGGGAATTCTCGCTGTATATGTGTGTACTACCGCGGCACTACATGACATTGACATTACGTCTCTGTACCGAATGGAAACTCTCTGGATCTTACTATCAGCGATGTCCTGCATGTCTGCCCGTCAATCCATCACGGTTCGTCCTTCGTCTTAGCGGGACGCGCGTGTCTCGACGAATAAGATCTTCTAACCCTATCTTACGTTACGTGACATATGCCGTAAATCACCTGACGTTTAGCACGCTGGATATTGTTACATAACGCAAAAATATCTGCATTTCGCCGTAACTTCTGACAACGCTTGTACAAAGGCTCGTGACAATTTCGCGTTTCTTTCTAAATAGAAAAATTCTAGATAACATCTCAGAGATCTATTGAGAAATATTATGACTTTGAAATGTCGCTTTTTACGTGACACAAATGTATATTGGCACTTTCCTACATCTTTGGATATTAGATTCAATTATCTCACGGGATTATTTTTTTAAAAGATCAACTCTAGAAAAGAAAGATTAGAATTGCTTCAATTATATTAAAATTCTGAGAAATAACGGAACGAGAGAGAAAAAACCTCGCAAGTAGGTATGACAATGCCATTTGCCTTACGCAACACCCACGGGCAGAAGCGTTTATACATCGCTCATCGGTCTGGTGCGCGGAAACGCGATTGTGAGAACGTTTTAATGGAATCTCGGATGACGTGGGATCTCGGATACACGCGACCTAGAAAATACCTGGCGAGGAGCAAGAGCAATGAAGCGGCCCGGCCGGGACGTTTCCTCAACGCGTCGGTCGTCCCGAGAACGACGTACGTATAGAAACGGCACCGTTTATCCCTCGCTCCAGCCACCTAACGTCGAACGCGCAATTAAGCCGTGCGATAAATTCAGATCGGAGCAGGCGATACTTGACGAGGCAAAAAGTCGGATCGTGCTCGGAGTGCCTTAAAGTGGGTCGGACGAGTTGACCGCCGGAACCGACCGCGAGTCGACTTCATTCTTCATTACGCGGGACGAATGAACGATGATCGAGCAAATAAGAAGAACAGAGGATTCGCTTTGCATAATTGAGGGATCGATATTCAACTTCCTGCGATTTACGCGTACGTCTAATATCGGGTTATCGTCGAAGAATTTTTTAATCATTTGTAACGCGGCGTAGATAAGTGCAGCGAGAACAAAAATATAAACTACGACGTTCGATTTCAATTGTCACTCGTACTGACCTTTGTGGAGCATGTTCCGGACAGGCGAACACTTTAGCGACCTGATCGAGTTCCTTAATCCTCTCGACGCAGAACTGACCGCTGGGTAAAACGACTCCGTTTATCTCCAGGCTGCCGTTGGGCTGCAACGCAGCATCCATCGCGTTTCCGACGATCGTAAAATTGTCGGATTTCGGGCAGGTCGGGAATCCAGCCACGATCTCGACGGCGGACGAAGCATTTGGTAGCAGAGGTGGTGCGTCCGCAGTCTCTTTTATGAATACGCAGGTATTTCTGTTGACACAAAAAAATAATATTTCTTACAACGTCGTTTGTTAAATTGAGAAATTGTAAAAGCAGTCATAAACTTTTTTCTCTTGTCTTATATATACTTATTTCTTTAACGTTCTGCATACACAGACCGAAATATTAAATTTAATAATTAAATCTCGAATTAAATCTTTAACGCCTTTAGGCTGAGTCACAATGAGAGGAATAAGGAAGAAGATAAAGGAATTAGGAATAAGGCATGTTGCATCTCACTTTAACGTACGTGTACTGAAGTGAGATGCGACATTCCCTTATTCCTTATTCCTTTATCTTATTCCTTATTTTTGTCATTGTGTCTGAGCCCTTTTTCTCCGTCTAATCTCTTAAATATGATGCGCCTGGAAAAGTTTCGTGATAAAAATCTATTGTCAATGCCGATATATCTCAGAACAGGTCCGCTGAGCTTCATACTTGATGCGTTTTATCTCGAAAGATTTCCGTCTAGGTATTTCTAGTGAGTCACAAGTAATTCATAGGCTTGGTAGAAAATTTTCGTCGTATATTTTTATATTTTTGTCATTTTTAATCATCTAAAAAGGTTAAATAATCACCTGAAAAAGGTTACAATAACGTTTTTCATTCTCAACATTGGCAGCCGCACGTCATGCCTCGATACATGATTTAATTTTTATTATAAAAACAGTACGATATTGTCGAATGGTTAATGATTAATAATATATTTTACTGACATACACGCGCCAGAACTCGCCAGGAAACTAGCTCACGCGAGCAACATCAACATTCTCGAATAAAAACCGAACGAGTTTCGCAGACGTCAAGGTCGCTCTAACGCATTTCACTCAAACGGTACTCGGTAAATAAACAAGTAGCTATCTACTCAATGATTGAGTCAAAGACTTACGAAATCCATTACTGTTTCATCAGAGAAGCAAGTCGTCAACTTAAATATTTATTTCATATAACACCCGGATAAAAAGCTATCGATTCTATTAGATAAAAATCTATTTTAGAAAGCATTAGTAACACGTGCACACATAACGCTTATTATTTATATTTATTTGTCATATTCCAACTCCAATTATTTGAGATTTGTCCATTTATAAATATATTAAAATAATCATCTGAAATTGGATTTGTTTATGCATTTAATCAGTTTCCAATAAATATGGAATTTTATATATGTACCGTGGATCGGTTTTATTTATTATTTTACAGTCAGGAAATTTTACGTCGAATCGAGCGTCGAATTTATTGTAGTTAATTTACAATTAGATATTTCTTTTGGTTTTTGAGTTCCAGAATCACGTTTGGATTGATTTCATTTTCTTGCAACTTTTGGAAGTGAGAAAAGGAATTTTGATCGACATCATTAACTGATAGTTAATTGATAATTAATGCTCGTTTCATTTGATGTCTAATTCTTTTGTGTTAAATCCACAACATTTACATTCCTCTAATTTTCCTGCCTCAAATGAAAATAAAATGATATGAATAAAACAATCAAAATCCTATCCGCTCATTGGCAATGTTTGTTATTTTAACAGATCGTCGCAGTGCATCCTTCAAGCAACTATTTTTTTGTGAGTGTCCAAAATAATAAATGGAAAATTTTAAAGAACTTTGCACTGGTCTTGTCGTTAAACCTGACTGCCTGTACCCTAACCTAACCTAATTTTCTTGTCCGTCATTCGGATCGACTGAACCGACCGATCGACAAAGTTAAGCATATCACTACAATACAAAGGTGCAGGCAATAGGAACAGAGAATAAGCCGGGCAACGGAAATCATCACATCTTACAAAAAACTGTGTAGTGTGTATTAACGCAATGGAATATGAAATAGGCAATAGGAACAGAATTTCCGACACGTTAAATTTCTATTCTCTATTGCCTGTCACTTGACCAATCACAGTGTTTCAGTTTTTATTATTTTATGACAAATTGAAACGGGATTACTTCTGTTGCCTGTCCTACTGCCCCCGTTCCTATTGCCTCTGTACTGTCCTTTACGCATTAAAAGGAACTCGGTGCGAGGAGACTTACCCGCGTTCGTGGAAACTGGCGTTCTCCCCGCAGCAACGTCGCACCCGCGGTCTCATGGTCGCGGCGGCTTGATTGCCCGGCGATTTCTTCATGCACACGAGCAGGGCGTTCGAATCGGCGCAGTAATGACTGGCGGAAAAGGAGTCGGCGTTACTGAGCTCGAGCACCGCGTTTCCATTGTCGAGGAGGATGAACGGGTTGGCCCTGCGGTAGGGCACGTCGATCAGCTCCGAGCTGTCGTCGCATTCCGGCCGTCGGCCGCCGACGACGTGCCAGTCGGCGGGCAGGTTGCCGCCGTCGTAGAACGTTTGGCGCGTCAGCGAGAAGATCAACGGCTGCCACTCGTTCGACGTCGGCTCGCAGCGCGGCAATCCGTCGTTACTCGCGTCGTCGTCCGATCGTCGCAGCTCCTCGCCGTATCGGCAACACTTGAGGATCGTCAGCTGGTCTGACTTGGCCAGGTCGTCCGGCTCCGAGACGACGACCGTCGCGGCCGTCGCGACGAGCGCGAGAACGCAACGCGCGAATGCTCCCATGACTCTCCGAGAAATATGTGGCTATGTTCACGCTGATCGCGCTCGCCGTTCTCGAACGAAACGCGCGCTCTCGATCGGTCACCAAGTTCACACGAGTGTCAAGTATATTTCGATAGCAAATCACAAAGAAACGATTCCGGTGTTCGAACACTTATTAGAATGATCGCGTGTACCGGCACTCGGATATTAGATCAATGTCATTTCGCGACGCGCACCGAAGCGATTGAGGGAAAGCGGCCGGAGACGCGGAGAGTCGAAAATTCGGAAGGCGATTCAGCGTCGGATGAGACACTAAACTGAGGAAACGACGGTTGTTCGTCGCTAGGACGCTCGTCGCACGTGACCCTCCCGTCCGGAGGCTTCGGCGTTACTAACGAACGACGCGGTCCGAGTTGTCCGACCACGCGGCCCGACTCCGACTCACCGGCGGCAGCGTGACTGCGGTATGCGCGCGCACCCGCGCGCCACGCTCTCGCCCTTATTCGACCTAGCTTATTCAACCACCGCGACCGCGCGCGCGGCTTCCTCCTTTCTTCGACGGCGGGCGACCTTCGCTCGCGTTACACCGACGGCACCGGCCAAGGGGGGCGAGAATCCGCGACCACGTGTCCGCGTCCCCGCCGCGGTCGCGCTGCAGCCGGAAGTGCAACGGTAACGCGCGTGACGCTATCCCGTTTGCGACGACGAGTTGGTATAACTGAACGGTCTGAACGTCGCACGCGAATCGAGAGCGGGAGGGGGGGGGGGAAGAAACTCGACTACTCGTCTTGAACTTTTCATTAACTTTGTCGAAATCCTTTTATCGAATCCTCTTGCTATTTCCGAGTGTGCGGCACACACTTCTGCACACGAGGAGAGACGATCCTGACTTTAAGAAAGAGGAGTACTGAAAAGTATGTTTCTCTCTCTAACTTACTCCGGACAGGCATCTGCTATGTATTGTCTCAGTCCATATCTATAAGATCTATGTATGCGAATGTCGGATCATCCGGTAGATGGCGTCTGCTAGATGGCGTTTCTCGTATTTAAAATGCGAGCGATAGTATATAAGAACTCGAGAGAGTTGACTGTCTATGTCCTACAATAAAGGTTTTGTTCGAATGGGTATTGGGTGCACTTAATGCTCGCAACGCTCGTGGAATCATTTTATCCTTGTTGTTTGTCAAATTTTGACAATGACGAATGATGATCGCGAGCGTTGTGAGCGTTAAGTGGAACACACCCCCTGCACCCAAGGTTGTCATTAGACGAGAGTGTCAAAATGACAACCTAATAATATTGTAAAAAGAAAAATACCATCTAAGCCTCCGTATGTATACCTTTCCAGTGCATACGTGAGTCTGTTACGTTCGACGCTATTTTCCCTACGTTAAAGTATTTAGAAAATTCATTAAAAAATTCACAAACATCTGTCTACATTGTAGTTGACGATTTTATAGTAATTTTAATAAACATCGTTTATTTAATATTTTATTTATAATGAACTATTTTTAATAAAATTTATAATATAAAATTAAATTTAAATAATAGTATAAACGTTAGTAAAATTATACACAGAAGCAAATGCATTGAACGACGTATGTACAACTGTCGAAGTATCAGAGTGAGACAAAAAATAACATCTAATGACGTTTAACAGACCAAAGTAGATGGCACTTGTCTTTTAATGTCATTCTGCTATCTAGATATGTCTTTCGTAGAGAATAAAATACAAAAAGTTTGTGGTCACGAATAAATGCTGAATTGCGGTGTATCTAGCGCTACGTTTCCTAAATAATAGAATTACGTTAACAGGTACATGCTTAAACACGGACGAATTAAAATGCAAGCGTCTTTATTGATGGAGTCGCATGTTTTCAAACATTTCTAAATATTCGCATGTATCTGCAATTATTTGCTAATTTTCGCCGAAGGCAACTTCACGTGAGATATGAATCACCAATAAACGCGCAAATATCGTGAATATTGATATATTCTAGGAATTAGCGATCTTTATACAATTCGCGCGGAGATTTCTTAAAGAGATAACAATGGAAAATATACAACGGAGTGAATCAAGACGAAATCTGAAATATGCACTTCGCGGCATGACTAAGCGCAGACCCTGCAAGATATTCCCGAGAAGCGTCCGCTTCGGTTAGTGGAAATCCGTGGGAAATTATACAAGCGCGTGTCCTCGTTCGCTATCTCGATAGAGAAAAACATCATCCCGGACGTAACAAACGATGCGGTATCGAGGCGCTCTCTCGTTCGGATAGTATAGACATATATCGACGACGAAGCTTCCTGGATCGGCAGCTCACCTGGCACGACCTGGTTCTTCGGCGAAACGAACGGATAACTTCTCGATCGCGCGTCGAAGGTCAGCGACGATTACGACCGAAGAATCAATGTAACAGCAACCAAAATCGACTCCGTGAAACACGCGCAGTACGAGTGGAACATTGCCTCGTGTGGGAAGTGATACCGCTCGTTAGTTGTAATTTACACTCGCGTTGGGCGTAAACCGACCATGCGCTGCATCAATTCTACGAAGGTTCTCGGGAACGTAGCTTACGCTACTTTCTAAAGATAATGACTCAGATATCAGAGTGTATAAGACAATATTTGTATCTTATATAGAATAGTATGCGCGTAGGGTCATAAATGTCTTAAAACATAAATTTGTTCCTACCGCGGCACATTCGAGGCGTGTGCTTCCTGTCTAAATGTTTGCATCTCGCGACTGTTGGTTGATGCTGTTTCGAAGTAAGTAGCTGGAGGTGGTTATTACCTAAACTGTTTCAATGTTTGGCTAATTATAATAATATAATCATTTATAAATAATTAATATGAAGATATATATATATATATATATATAAAATATGTAATACATAAAATATATAAGAAAGCCGGCAAAAAGCGACCGTCTAAGTCGACCGAAAATGTTTTAAAAAGTTCCGCGCGAGCAACGCTGGCGGGACGCCGGCAATTAAACTTTTTCGCCATCTCGCGACAGAGAAAATTGGAAATTTGTGTCCCCGCTACGGCTGTCTACCGGTGTCTGCGAAATTTTATCAATTAAAATATCGTTAACGTCCGCACTGCCTAGCCGAAACGAGCTCGTTAAAACGTCTCCGCGGTCGCGCAAGATAACTGCTTAGGTGAGCTCTTTCTTGTTTTCTAGTTTGGAACTTTCACCGAGACTTGAGAATAGAACGAGTTTAGCCTCGATTTAAGCCTTATTTTTTATTGCGGCCAGGACAGATATAAAGTCTCAGGATCTGATAAAATGCTGTATCGAGAGACACGGTATAGTATCTCGCGTCAAAGTGAACGTGCAGCGAAACACAGACCGTGTATCTACACTAAAAAAAAATTTAGTAATCCGAAAAAATATTTAGTCTGATACGTTCAACTAAACATTTTAGTTAGTTTAACTAAACATTAGTTGAATTAATCAATTCTTGATTTAAAAATTTTAATAGTTAACAAAAACAACTAAATAAATTGTTGAAACAACTAATGTTTAGTTAACTAACTAACATGTAGTTGAACGTACCTGAAGAAACACTCTTTAAATATATATCATTGAATTTGCCTAAAAATTTTAATTAAATATTAAAAATTGCCTTTGAAAACATAGTGTCGGCTTAGCCCCGGTCTCCCCTAGATTACAATTTCTTATGAAAATGTATTTATTTCACATTTATTGTTTAATAATATTTATTAATATTTTTTTATATAAACATTATATAAACATTTAATATTAAGCTTGTAATATTTTAAACTCTTCATTAAAAAATTGACAGTGTTTGATACTCATTTTGGTACTCATTGAAATATATTAATAGTGGTTACATTGTTTCTCACTAATGATTCCCTTTCACGAATACAACTTTAAAGTGATGTAGTTGTTCATTATCCTGAAGGGAGTAAATGCAATTTAATGTAAAATTTTGACATAAGATAATAATTATAAATTAATTTACAAGATACCTTTCCAAATAAATAAAGTTAATTTTATTTCTCAAAGAGAGATTTAATATACAATTTAATGTATATCAAAATTGTATGAAAATTACATTTACATTGTTGACAACTTTAAAGCTTAATTTTTACTTTGCCGGTAAATAATTGACTAAATACTTTTTATTTAACCTAACTGGCTATGTTTATAATCGTACGACAGTACGACTATTAGTTTTGGTCAATTAATCGTCCAGACGTTTCAACCATGGGTTTTGGTCTTTCTCAATCAATGTAACTTTAATGCTAATATATATGTATAAGCATCCTATTTAAATCACTGTAAAGAATTTTTGCAAAAAATATTGCCTTAGCCAGACGATTAATTGATCAAAACCAGTGGTCGTATTATCGTGACGATTATAAAAACAGCCAGTTAGGTCGAATAAAAAATATTTATTGTGAATTTTAGAAAATTTTTTTAGAAATTTTTTTTAGAAATATGGATAAACTGTGAGTCGACGTCAAGTTTCAAAAACTTATGATCTTATTAAAAGTTACAAGCAATCAAATTTATAGAAAGAGACTTTCTGCAAACCATAATTAGAATTTATGAAATGTTTTTATCTAGAAGAAAGCATAGATTGAAATATTCAATGATATAAGAAAAAAATAAGAAAGTGATTCAAATGTGTCGATTTAGCGATGAGAAAGAGGAATATAAATATAAGTAGTTTTATTCTATGTATTTATCAAGAAACACGGTAGTGTCTCGCGCCAAGTTTAAAATTATACATAAAGTAATTAAAAGATTATTATTATTAGGAAGAGCACATATGTATTTATGATCGAAATTGCAAATAATTATAATTATATAGATGCCTTGATGAAAACTTTTATTCACTTAATTTTCTTTAGCTGTTGATTGCTTTATCAATATATTTATTTTATAATTGTGATGACTGCGCATCTACCTCGTGCCCCTACCACGATGGTAACCCGGTACACACTAGCCAGCAGCGCACGGATAAACGTGCTTTTTCGCGAGTGTCTGGCTACGTCGACTAACGTTTATAAACAATTCCACCAAATTACTCTTCGGCCAATCGACCCTCTCATCAAGAGTCGAATTGGGCACATATTAGTGGAGTATCCATACATCTCAATAAATAAATCGTACTCCATCTCTCTTTGATCTTTGTGGGCAGTTCTGCAAACGCTTAATTGTTAAAGCGATTACTGTACCACATTTAGTATCAACTGCAGGTGACACAATCATTATGGATCCAAAACGAAGTAAAAAATGAAGGTGAGTCAGGACCCATGGAAGACTTCCAACTCTTCAAAATGGGTCCTGACTCACCTTCATTTTTTACTTCGTTTTGGATCCATAATGATTGTGTCACCAGCTGATACTAAATGTGGTACAAAAATATTTTTAAATATTTTTACTTAATTTAAATAAAAATATTTAATTCTAAATAAATATGTGTATTATATTAAGTAAATAAGCTCTTGGCTACAATCTAAAAAAAATATTTTTTTTAGATGTAAATATTTGTTTTTCAGTATAGGTATGTAAAATAGAGTATAGCAATTTAAATAAGAAAGCAACATTAAAGAAAACATTAAAATATTTCGTTTTTTCTCACGTCATTATTGAAGTACTTGTAAAATGATATTTTACATAGTGTTAAGAATGTTAAGATTACATATCTATTTTATATATCTGACTCGAATTTCTGCAATACTTATGTCAAATAAATAAATATCTATTCTAAATCTTTGAATTGTATATGACACTTAAAAGAACATGAATTTGTGCAATATAGTATTTTTAATGGATTACTGACAAAATCAGAAAATATAAAATTTTGATTAATTTTTATATATATAACATTAAATATTTAATATTATAATAAAGAATTAGTTTGAAGATATCTAGTAATCAAAATTTTTACAAAAGTGCATTTTGCCGATATATGATGTGAGAGCTGGAGATCTGCTAATGTTTTATGAGATAATTTTCGTATAATAGAGTTGGGAATTGTTTCCGTCATAACATATAGAGAATGCATCAGGAAGTCGGGTCATTTTCCAAAATTTTATATCAATGTGTGGGTGCAGAGGGTGCAGAGGTTAATAGGATGGCACGGAATTCAGATAGGGAGAGAGTAGGAGGTGGTGAGATCGTGACGGCACGTAAATCACGCCGATCGTCGGCGTTCCTGCGCGCGTGTGTTACACATGTGAGTTATAGCGCGCCCGCGCGCGGTCGGACGCGTGAGCGTGCGTTCGTTAATAGGTTTGCACGTGCGTGTCCCTAAACGTAATACCGATTTTATCTGGCCCCTTGTCTACGCAGGCCGGCCGGCTGGCCGGAGAAAGCGAAGGGTAGAGAACGCCGGCCAGACTGTTTGATCCAGGTTGCGATCCCGCGGTTGCGATCCCGGAAGTCGAAACTGCAAAATCGTCCGGTCGGATTGATCACCGATCGTTGAGAACGGTCGAGTAAAATGACTGAAATGTCGCGCGTAAAAATGCGTAAAAATGAAGCGCTCGTCGATGACGGTCCACGGCGCGCTTCCGCTATCGCGCCGCGGAAGGTAATCGAATCCGGGTAATTTTGCTTTACTAATGAGAGGGTCACCGTTGTAAAATACTGTGGCGCGTGGATTGTAAACAAACGCGATACAGTAATATTCCGCGGAGGATATTTTATCAGATTTTATCTGGACGCCGCGCCTCTCTCCGCGGACTACAACTGAATATCGGAGTTATCGATGCTGTTTCGCTTGCGAAGCCGTTCCTCCGAATTACAAAACGTAATGAAGCGCGATGCGTATCTCGTCATGCAGTCAGTTAAAATGACATAACATACGCGAGAGATAAAGCTCATTATTCATTACTTTTTATTTATAGTATTTATACTATGGTGAATTTTCGAGCTTTTTTGGTATATATTATTATATATTTATGTTAATACTTTACATATTTGCACGCAAAACAGTTTATCGATAATATGTTTGTTTTTCATTAAATTTTATTGATTATGTATTGACATTATGTGTGCATAAAAGATTTCGAGATTTTAAAATGTCTTGTTCTAATTTTGTACTTGTTTTATGTATTTGAATTATACTAAGGTTGACGATATAAATCCATCTTATTCACTCTTGGGCATGTAAGAGATTGAATTATTATTGTACTGCGAACAATTCGTACTGCGAAAGTAAAGTAACTGTCAGCGCGAGAATCGTGTTTTGACATCGTATAAATGACAGATTATTATAACTGATTATTTTATTCAAGTTATCTTGATGCTTGATGTCAAATAAATGTAAGGATTTTTTATATACATGTTATTAAAAATATATAATAGTCGAGAATAATGGCATGCGCTTTGTAGTGTCTATAACTAATGTTAAATTCTATCAGCTATCAAGCTATAAGTTTGTAGTTGAGTAACGTACTGTAAAGTGTATTAGCTATTAAAAAAAAAAAAATTTGTAGCAATAATTCCATTTTAAAGCGCCACGATCGAATTGACAACGTTCTTTCTTTTTCTTGCTAATAAATCTGCAAGATAAGAGCACGAAATATTTAGGAAAACGAATAATATTTAGGAAACAAGCAACAGAGAATGCTTTATAATTTTTAACTATCTTGGCGGCGACGGTTCAACGTCTTTTAGTATGCGCGATCACCGTGCTGCGAAAATGATCGCGAAAACATTTTAAAAGACGATACAATTTAACGACAAGCAAAGTGAGAACTCCAAACGCGCGATCGTTCTCTGCGCCTTCCCGCGCGATTCACTCATTCGAAGTAGAAATCGAAACGGAGGCAAGAGACGCGCGCGCGAGGTTATCGTTTCACTGCGACACGCGGGACAACGATTCTATTAAGATTTGGATGTATCTTAACGCTTCGAATCATTTGTTTCTCATGCACAATTCATGATCACTCACCGATCACGGCGCACTGCAGGAGACCCGCCAAATCACAGCCGGGAGGGTGATACGTACGGTCGCAGCATCCAGCACGGCATTCGACGTTCATTTCGCCCAGCGACGGCATCCCACTCGTTGCAGTCGACACGAGAAGGAACGGAATATTCGGCGTACTTTCAGCTTGCAACACACACTCTGTAACCAGATTTCTTTTCGCTCATGAGAAAGAAATTACACGAGTGACAACGCCTCGCACCGACGCGTTGCTGCCGCCGCGCCGCACAGTCGGGAGAGCGCCCTTGAAAGCGATTGGCTAACGGTTCGGTTCGCGATTCGGTTTATACTAAGTATCATTTGTTTATTTATATTAATAAATAATTGATTGATTAAGTCATCAATTAATTTTTAAATTTCTGTTTTGTTTCGTGTTTCTACATTATACTATTGAAGTCCAGATATTCGCCACTGATTGTAAGATATAATCATGACGATTTTTATTAAAACGCGATTAACATCATAAAATTCCTTCATTTCTTGATGATATCTTAGCTCTTTTATACGTACGCGCGCGCTTTCAAGTATTAAATTTAATATGATAAATAAATATGCTTGAATGCATATGTAAATAGAACTTAATTAAACTTTTCAATAATATTTTCCTAATCTAAATTCAGCAACAGTGAATAACAAGAAAACTATTCTTACATTGATAAATAATTATAAAATTTCATGTGTTATTGAGTTTCTCAAAAGACATGATATGAAATCTTCTAGATTTAATGAGACGATAAAGCATGTTGGAATTATTTTCTTTAATAAATTATCGCACACAATAATATCAATATGCACCGAAGCAGATTTTCAAGCAAGATTTATCAGAACTCTCGTTTCTTTATTTACATTTTCTGTTGTTGACAGAGAGGGTTGATACCACTCGTAACGCCTTAAAACCCTCGGCGGATGCCGTTGCAGAGCGGGCGACGAAATGTTCATCGTATGCGAATGACGGGAAGAAGAAAAGAGATCGGGTTTTTCCTTCTTTCGAGAACGGGTCTTCTCGCGAGGGTCTTTCTGTAAACTCAATTTTCTAACGCGCGCGCGAGATAAGGGTCGATCTCTTCCGCAAGCTCCATCGCCGGCCGTCGCTGGCTGCCACCCTCGTCACTTTGATATCGATGAGGGTAATTTACGCGAACATTGTTGGCGAAGAAGATTGATGCGTCGAGTGCGTGCGAGGGCACCGAGAGGCTCCCGGGGCCCGTTGTACCCCCGTCTACCACCGGTTCTGACATTTCCTATACCATTCTCTCTCCTTCCCCCCCTCTCTCTCTCTCTCTCTCTCTCTCTCTCTCTCTAGTTCTGCCTGCAGCATGATGAATTGCATTTCGACACCCTACCGCCCTGCGAACGATTGTCCTGCGAGACTGCCGCGTCATTCAACGTATTATTGCGCGCGTGAAACTGGCGTCTCGCCTCTCTTTCGCTTTATCGCAATCAAATGACGCCAATGAGCGATACTTCGCTCGCTTCTTATGGCTAGGAAATCGATGACGCTGGCATCAGCAGTTTTTTAATGGAGTGAAATGACGTGTTATCATAACTGTTGTATAATAGAATGGATTTCATGTTGGGGTAAAATCACGATGTAACTTCGTTTCTTTCATTTTGAGAAATAAATGGTTTTGCGAAAATATTTAGTATAAAACACGCTACTTTTTTATTTATTTAGTATTGTCTCGTACTATGGTTTTACTTATATGAATAATTCTGTAATAATAGTTTATGTGAAATCTAGCCACTTTTTATTATATTTTTTTATTGTTTTATAACGAAAGAATTCTGAAATCTTACGACAAAATAGTTATTACAAAATTTGTAGCTTATAAAATTCTCTACAAAAAAATGTTCTATAATTTTTTTTTGTACAAGCAATACTTTTCACGTAATAAATTTTGCAAGATATACGCTGCGCGGTTTTACGAAGCGCGCTCTAGATACGTTCAACTAATTACTATTTTTTTTAATTTTTAAAATATATAAGTATTTTAATTAAATACGACATATTAAATCTAACATGGCGTAATTTGACTCCAATATTTGAATATTTTAATTTAAAAAATAGTAATCAGTTAAACGTATTTAGTTAAGTTAACAACTTTTTTTCTCAGTAGGTATACCTATACCCGTATTCCGATCTATAGTCCTACCTATCCATTTTTCTACCTACCAGTATTACGATCTGATATAAATCTAATACAATTCTTTAATTAAGACCGCGACACGATTTATAAGAAAAGAAGCCTGATTTGCTGGTAAATCCAGCGGAATATCTAAACGGGATACCTCGAAGTGACACGATCACTTGAGATTTGAGAAATGTGAATTGTTGGGGGCTTTAACACGCGCGTTTGGGATTTAATGGGAGTTTTTTCAATTTTGCTTATGTGCGAGAAAGTTTCTTTTGCATGGTCAGGATTGGACTCACCTTGCGTTGTTACTGGCCAAATCCATTTTGACTATATGTCAGCCAGAAAATGAAAAAGAGACAAACTCCTTCAATCCCGGGTGATTACGCAGCGCCGGCAGACGATTATAATAATGTTACGGTCGATTACGAATCGTTACGATCGTTAATAAGAGCGCGTTCATATAGAAAAAAATAAACAACCACGGTCGTTAACAGAATCTTAATTAAGTTAGACTTAATTTTGCTTTTAATTTCACAATAATACGCGTAATTAATTTATTCGTCCAAAAAATATACAGCAGCAATAGAAAATAAAACAGAATTATATCGGTAAAATGATAGCATATGGAACGCCTTTACACTGGATGTGAATTTCGGTATACGAAGAAGGCGTGTTGTAAATTCAAATATGGATCTCTAGATGCAGCGACATCCCGATCGCGCTATAAATTATTAGCATAGTAGCACGCCCCGAGCATACCCGCGATATGTACACGGCAGAGAGTTCGTAATGCGGCCTTAAATCTTCTTCAGGCGGCGTCTTCGGCAACTCGGAGGACGCGGGAGAAAAGCTGCGGGTAGGCGAGGGATTATAACGTAAAAGTTTCGACCGAATCAGCGACGGCGTTAGTGCGCCAACGATAGCGAGCTTAATGTACCGTTATGATCTTTATGGCCGCCGTTTATAGGCCATTATCATTGAGTTTTCGCGCCAAAACAGACTTGGGATGCTGCACGAAAAATCTTACGGGATCTTACAATCCTCGCCGTAAATGTCTTCAGAAACGGCTGAAGCGAGAGAAGTCAGTATTTCAGGGAAAATTATTTTTTAAGTACTAAGTTCCCGCGCGAAACGCTCGTTTTCACTCGCGGCAATTCAGTTCAAGGTTTTCTTGAGTAACTTCGCTTCTAAGGAAAAAGGGGTAACTTACTTTTATACAAATGAAAGTCGGCACTCTGCTAAGCGTTGCTGAATATAAACGCTTTCATCCCTCGTTGATTTACATGCCTTTTCTTATTTTTTCGTATTAATCGATGTAATGCGGAATTTAAAAAATAAAAATAAAAAAAGATGTCAAATGTACATACACGCTTCTTGAAAAAGAAACCAAACTATACCTCGAAGAACCTAAGCGGGGGTAATCTTTAATTAAACAAAAAAATAATAAAACCCAAAAGTAATTTTGTGATGATATCATGCATTTTGCAGAATGTTAACTATTTTATAAACAATATATATATATATATATATATCCCACCATATTGTTTATAAAATAGTTATAATATTGAGAACTCGCCAACTCGCGTAAAGACACACGGTGCGATCTTACGCTACGTGCACACCGTGCACACTTAGTGCAAGACACTAGAGTGTCTCTTGATAACAAAAGCTGTCAATCGATAATAATCCACTTTCCTATTATAGGATTCAGGTACCATCTAAGGAACATCATTGTACCTGGTAAAGTCTATACTATTCTTGGAAACCCTTTAACGAAGCTAATTTAAACCATCCTGGAAAAGCCGAAGAATACTGCGCGCGCTAATTGCATTAATTGCATTAAATCTTCTCCAGCTCGTAGCGCCTATTAATCAAAAACCGGAAAATTCTGATTTTTAAAAGTTCTCCGTGCCCGGGCGTTTCTCGTTCCCTGATATACAGCTATTTCAATCAAAAGAAAGGGTGGCACCGAGCAAACCCACCAAGATACTATCTTCAATTGCGCGGCAGCGTGGTGTATTGCCGCACGTTTTTTATCGGTGCGATCTCCCGCGATTAATTCGATAGAGCAAATTGCGATTAGAAAAACGTGCCTGTCGTGCCGTAACGACCGGACGGTAACCCTGTTATGCGTTTAAGTGCACGCGACAGAATGCATAATGCAGATAGAGTCACGACAGGTCGACGAGCCTGGCACAGCTCGTACGCAGGCCCGCCCAAGATAATCCGAAGGCAAGATTATCTGAAGCGGTCGGTGGTGACGAACCGTTCTTTCGTCGAGAGGAAGCGTGTTAATCCACTCCGTACGCGCGCGGAGACTTAAGACTTTGGGACTCCCCTATCCATATGATCACATTCGATAGAAACAGATCAACCTATAAAGGCCCACCACTACCCCCGCCGATTTCGATCGGCGGTCCTCTTTCATTTTTATCATTTATTTTATTTCTCTTACAATTTGCTTTACAATATATATAGAACATTATAAAAGAGTTACATTACAAAATTAAAAACATAATATAAGATAGGTAGTTCAGCAATAAACCATGTAAATTTCAGAGGCTTCTCTCAATTATTGAGTTGGAGATCTGTGTTTTTTCATAAAGGTAATGAATTTAGTTAGCTACATACTATATAAGATGAATTCAGCTTATAAGTTATTTTTATAACTTGGCAAAAAATTGTGCTAAAAAAATTTTTTAAAAAGCAATCAAAAGGTTGAAATGTCTACTTTTTGGTCCTACATTGCAATATTCCTTATTTTCTTGCATTTTTATTTATTTATGTAAATATGCGAGTTGTCGCGAAAAATCTTGTTTAAACAAAGAACTATATATTTACTTACAGTAGTTTTGTATAAAAATGTACGTTTGTCAGGGATAATGCACTGTTTTCCACACCACCTTGGAGGTACAGTGCTAAGCGCGTTTTTTTTAACGTGGTGTCCCCATTAGGCCTAATCCACTGTTTTTCTAAGAGAAATGAAACAGATCAATTTCCATGGCAAACATTCTTTTGCAAATGTGAAAAAACACAAATTTTGCTACCAAGTCTCTGCTTCTTCTTCAATTCCCTCCATTGGGTCGACATCCATAACTTCCGCATCAACTTCTTCAATTTCCATGGTTTCCGCCATGAAAATGAATGTCGTGAGGGTCCACGACATTCGAGATTTCAGTGTACCCAATCGTTCGATTGTCTCCGCGCGTTACAGCGCGCGGTGTCACAACAGCTTGCGGCAAAGTTTATCGTATGCCGACAGCCGAGAGGCGTCCGAATACGCAATCACGACGCACAAACGTTCACCATAATGGGAACGCGGTGGTACGCTTATTCATGGTGCGCTAAAAAATTCATGGAAATATCAAAGTTTAAGTATCTGACAAAGAACCTGGCTGCGGGCTGCGAGACTGGCGTTGAAATATCCAACTGAAGTTGCAGACGCGCGTAAAAGGGAAGATGGTATGTATGCCTCGTGATGCAAAAGTCGTAAAGCTTGTGCATAAAATGTACGTTGATTTATGCGGCAGAAAGAAAAGAGTATCCGGTTTTCGTTCTTGATGACACTCGACTAGATTGCTTCCATCGTTCGTCCGCGATTGTCTTTCGATATCCGTTCGTTGAGCGCATCGTTATCATAAAATTTGTTAACGTATTCATTATCGACACGTAGTGAAAATTATGCAAACTTAACTCGTAAATCTTTATTCTTATAATATTTACTTCTTAATAACTTATTTTTCTATTCAGAAAAGATAATAAGTGGAAGAACTTGATTGAAAATTTTAAATAAAAATGAAATAGGTTTTTTGTGAGGTTTCTTAGCTTACAAATTCAATATAAAATACATTAATATGTAAATTTCACTATATGTTTTTTTTCTAGCCGAGACAAATGTGTTTAGAAAAATATGCGCTGTCTGATGGTGACGAGCAGAATCTTTAATTGATATTTCGTATAAAAATGTCAGGATTGAACTCTCTATACCATAGAAATCTTAAACATCCCTCCGTATCGTTCGTCTTTTTCAACTGTCTGCATAGTTTAGGCCAAATCGCCGCGCAGTATAAAAAGTTATCCAGTCGAGTGGCGTCGATCGTGAGTCTTGTAGGCCCCTCGTCTTCGAGGTTACCCTTATCCCCGTGCAAACATCTACCCTCTTAGATCCCGTCGAGACTGCCACTGCCTGTCCAGAGAGCGTGTCGGAGCTCGACATGGAAGAGCGGAGATCAGCAGCTGCGTATCGTGCTCGCGGTGCGCCATGCTGGTCTTGATGGATGTTCTAACGCGCCCCTGTACACGTTAAGCGCGTGTATGCGGGGTGCGTGGAACCCCTTACGCCGTTCCATTGCGCAAAACCCTGATCTGATATCTTCTCGGGAACGGATTCTGGCGTTGAATGAGCTCGTTTCCACTCCCGATTCCTCGGGAACAGCTTGCTATTCTTTTCACGTACCCTCTTCATTATCTCTTTTCTTATTCGCGCCATTTCCTCCATTCGTTCTACGGTTGATTTTTTTTAAATTCTTTATGATGAGATATTAATTACATATCAATTACAAAATATGATTTTATCATGCCTTTTTAGACGCATACGCTTAATTTTTTAAAATAAATCAAAGATTATAAATTTTATATGCCTATATTGTTTTTTCAGGTCAGCATTTTGAAGAAAAAAATCGGAATATTCTTTATAACAAGTAAGATTCTGTACATTTGTTTGTAAATAGTGTAAATACAATGTATAAAATATACCTAGACATCGATGTACTGCTTTTTTCGTTTGTTTCGAGAATCACAAAAAGAAGGTAATCTCAGCTTCAGAAGACCCAACGTCTTCCTTACATCTTTGTCCCTGCCTTTTATCTCGATGACATAGTTGAGAGGGATCCAATCGAACCGGTCTTCCTCGTAATAGGACGGGGCTAATGACGACTGAGACGGGAAGATCAAATAAAACATCAAACGCGGTGCTTCCTTATCGGAGTGCTTTGAAAATCGATCGTATTCATTGGTCGTCGTCATAAAAATACCCGGCGTGCGTCATAAAATTTGAATGGTGATTGAAAGCTCGCAACAATAAATAGGTACGTAATGATGGTTGCCAATTTTTTGCTTGCTGCGTAACTGCGTGATCTCTCATGTTTCTTGATTGAACGTTCTAATTTACATTTCGAACAAGTAAAAAGTAATTATTGATGTGTAAACAAAAACATGTAAACAAATATTTAGTTTTATCGTTAACAACGGATTTAAGCGAACTTATAGATTGTGCTTTCATTTTCAAATGCAACGCTTTGTGACAATCTTATTGTACTTCCCTAAATAACTAAGATAAACATGTTCACATGATCATGGAACTTATAATTATCTTTCATCTCATCGAGCTCTTATTGAGGGGAAGGCGTTTAATTATTTTTATGTAAATCCCGCAGGCGACGGAGTTTGGGGATTACTGATGCAATTTCGTGGGAAGAGTGGGACGAGTAACGTCGCCAATCTACTGGGTTTCGGGGATACATCCTCGCATAATGTCACGAATATGCGCGCTGCATCATGGGGCCTATACGAGAACCTCGTGGGGCGACTTTCCCCTCGATTAGATTCCGGTTGATCGACGACACTAGCGACGAAAAGCAGATGCGCTTCTACAACTACGATGAAAAATTCCTCACGTATATGTCTTTTTGTTGATCAACGATTTTTCCGTAAAACTGCGTGAGAACGAGCAAATGCAGCGCTTTGTGATATCTAATTATATTTCCCTAAATAATTAAGGTAAACATGTTCACATGATGGACCTTATAATTATTATCTTTTATCTCATCGAATTCTCATTGAAGGGAAGGCGTTTAATTATTTTTATGTAAATGTCGCAGGCGACATGTTATCTATAAATTTATATTATCTATTAAATTCGCACGGTATTCTACAAATAATTTTTTCTGTCACAGATTGATTACTGTAAAGAAAAATAGTTACGCATAAAACAATGTCCTAAACTTTCTCACGATCGATACGATTGCATCAAACTGCGGGAAATACGATTCGTATAGGGCGTACTATTGCCCGTAAGGGAGAATAATCCACGGGGCGCATGACTTTTATTGCAACTTTCAGTGCTCAGAAGTTTTACGCCCCGCTGTTCTTCCGTCGATGAGTAATCCGCGCAGTGGCACAATTTTATTGGATTCCCGACATAATGTATGTACAGAACACTAAGAATATCATTCCACGTTTACAACCAAATCGAATTAGTGAGATGGTGCTTTCTGGAAGCGGGGTTTCTAACTGCTTCCGAACAGCAAGTTATTCAAGCAGTACGGTTGTTACACTGCACGTAAAAGTTATCTTATCTAGGCAGATCATCTTTAAATTTTTCTTGTTTTTTCCTAGAATTTATTTTTTGCAGCCGTATGTTTTCTTGAGAATAATATCAGGCGTTATATTCTATTTTCCTCTAGTCTAGACAGTCGTGCAGCGCGATCCTACTGATCTACAAAAATATTACGAAAACCTGTACTTCCAAATATAAAATAACGCGAGCACGGAGAGGGGAAAATTAAACGGCCGTAGGCGGGGACAAAGTCCATCGCTTTTGATCTTTTGATCGCTTCACGACATGACACGCAACATCCTTCCCACTTGTCTCATCGTTTCTGTTTCTCTCATACTCATACGCGGACGCGCGACATTTCGTTGCTCCGTTTCGAGCTTTTCTATGAATGGCTAACGGAAGATAAACAGGCTGCAGTTTATTGCACTCGTCGCCGGTCAATCGCCTTTGCCTGGGATATCTTGCGGGGCCGTTTTATTTACTCCACGTGCGCCGTGTGCCGCATTCGATATCGCTTGCATCGTACGATGAAACTGAGATTAAATCGGATCGCTGGTATTCATGATGCAACAACAAACCGTTACCCCGCTTACTTCCGGTTATCGAAACGGTGATGCATCAAGATATACGAACAAGAGCGGGTGATCTATCTTGTCTATCATGATGGACCTTCTTTATATCAATATAAAGAAAGATTATCAAAACAGGTCGCAATGAGCGTTTCTGTCAACTGTACGATAAGTAATCGATTATGTTGGATTATTTCATTTTCACCGACGCTTTTCTCTTTTTTCCGCCTTTCGACATCGATCACGCAATCCGGATTATAAAACGTTTGCAAAGTGAATGATGCGCTCGAGTTTGTACGCGGAAACGCATCGGACATATAGTATATGGACTACGCGATCCCTATACATGAAATCCTTCAAAAAGTGTCCGGTAAAATTAGACAAAGAGGGAACAAGGTTAATACGCTACTAGATAGAAAAAGACAGCTTGACCTCTACCAGTCACTATCAATTTTCTTCGATCGGTGAGGATCACCGGTCATATTTTTTTATGTCTGAGCGCAGTCAATATACCGATGCGGAAACGTTTTCTTAGAAAGCTTGCGTAAAAAAAAATAAAAAAATAAGGAAAACGCGGTTATTTTCTTATACCATCTCAAACAACGCCTTCGCCTCTCCTGATTCGCTAGGTGGTGTTAATTTGAGACACGAATAGCTACCGTGTCTATTCAGGCCGTAGTATAATCGGTTCACAGATGCACGAACACGACACTGTTTGTCCCTCCGTAGTGTGCAAGGCCATTTCGAATATCCCTTCCAAGCAGATTGAAATTGCTCTTGCGTGCAATACTGCTAATTAAAAGCGGACGGTCGACGGTTTTGCATAAAGTATAGCGTCTTTGGAACAACGTGCGCGATTATTACGGTGGTTGATGGGAAAATTCCTCATATAGAGTACGATTAAAATGAATAGACCGGATGAGACTGCATTATGCATGGACAAAAAGTAAAATAAAAAGTTTTGCGACTATTGCTAAAAATATAGCTCTCGCAGCAAAAGAATGATAATTGTCCATATTTTACGACTAGATTTGCTACGGTATAGCTAATTATTTTCCGTATGTTGGTAATACTTTTAATTTAACTATCTTCTCTTTTAATCAACGGTCGGCAGAACAATACGATTTAACGTCATATAAAAAAAGCTTTACTTTCGTTTTGAATAAAAGCTCGAGCTCGATAACGGAAAATCACCTCGCGACAAGAGGAGTCAAGTAGAGAGGCCGAGGTATATATGGTAGGTGATACTGTTACGATGTTACGAAGAAAGGATTATAAGCCGCAGCTGCAGGCCAATGTTTATGCGGTTGCTGAGTGCGGCGATCCGAGAAGCGGAGTTCATCTTGAACGTTCTTAAAATGTAAACCGAGTTGCTAGTCGTGTTACAGAGCATGCAGAATTGCACTTAAGTGCCTTTGTTGTTGGTCCATTCGTAGAAATAAAAATTCCGAATACCTTCAGCACGTGTTGTTTATGCTAATAATGCAGGATCAGCCGCAAAGGTAAAGCGATTAGGATAACTGATGTTATCTCCGATTAGACATTATTTCACAGACGCTGGAACATCTTCTCTCAAATTAATAATTATCGTGATAATCATATTTTATACTGTCGTAGCATTCGACAGAACTCGTCGCAATCCAGATAACTGTTAAAAACTCGTTTTCTCGCGTTTCTACGGTCGTCGAGGTTAGAGTGAAGCTCGCTGAGGGCTTTTCTTTCAATCAGACTACAAAATTGGGACGCGTGAAAGGATTTCCAGTCGCATTCAGGTAGAGACGAGGGAAAGGGGGAAGACGCAAGAAAGAGAGAATTAACGCGTGAATGGCGTCGCTCACGGGCACGATCTCTTAAGGTCGCACACGTACGCATTGCGTAGCCCCACTCCCCCTGATTATGAATGCGGATTAACTTCATTCGCGGCCGTTCTATTCATCGCGTCACGAAAACGGCGAAACATGACACGGACCCCTCATCGTACGTCTTCGTTCCATCCATCTCATCTCTCAAGGGGAGGGGCTCTCATTTGATTTATATCGAAAATTTGTCTACCGAATAGGCGGGCAGATCCTCGCTCGCACATATGTATCGGGCCTATCTAAGCGTACCTAAGCCGATATATGAACGGGTTTTCACGCGTTATGAAATTGGAATACATCACGAGTACGACACGGACGTGCGGCTGACGATAGAGACACTCGTATTTTTCGAAACAGGCGTTTTTTGTATGTCCGCAGACGATCGCGCGACGTATTTCTGGACTGCAAAATGTTCGGTTTTCTTTATTTCAGAAGCGATGATACTTGAAAGCGACGGCGATATTAACCCACACGCAAGACGAAAATCGATGGATTCCCAGGCATTACAATTATAATTGCCATATTCCGCGAACGATTATTCACATGTGAAAAAAAGATACATGAACTGTAGATAGCTGGCGGTGAGACTGGACTTTTATATAAACCATCAATTGCCGGCTTGGAAATCACACAGTGCAATGAAAACTCGATATCCTTGAAAGAAACGCACCGAGGCGACATGTGTCATTATCCTCTATCCTGACTGTTATAACGATGATAATTATCCTCTGTCTCGCTTTCTTTTTCTTACAATTTCATGAGAACGATGATGATGGCGGCGACGACGACGAGAAACCAATACGCAACACAGATCAAAGGCGACAGGATCAAAGCTATGCCGACGTCATCGTTCGCTTTTCGAGAAAGCTACTGAGAGGGAAAAACTTGAAGAATGAATTTTCTTGCAGGGACAGCATTATGCCATAAATTCTGCAACAGTATCTATATTTAAATGTTCACTCGCAGAAGCAAAGGCAAAGCTAAAAATCATTCATGGAATTCGAATATATTGGGCGAACGATAATTACTAGCATAATGCTATAAATTTATCTTAAAATCCTATAAAGATACTACAATGTTAAATATGGTTTTCAAAACGATTTTGAACTAACCTCCATTTATTCGAACAATTAGATACAAAAGTATTCAGTCTTTGTACATAATGTTTGACGTACGTGTATATGTGTTTGATAGAAATTTAATTTAAAAAAAATTATAATTACAATCAATTAAGTTTACCCCATTTTCTTCTTATTAAAGATTCCATTATAAACAATCTATTTTCTTCTTTTAATACAAAATCTATAAAACAAAAATGTAATTAGCTTTTTTATTTAATTGTCTTTAATGTTTACGAGAAATTCTCGAGAAATCGATACACGAATGGTGTTTTAAGCTGAAGAAAATTACCGTGAATTTTCGTACTTCGCCGATTTACTAACTGACCCAAATACAACAAATTTTAATCGTTTTGTTTTCAACCGACCTTACACGTTTGCGATTTATCAGTATGAGGCATGGCATGAAATATTTCTCTCTGCGCCGAGTTCTGTAAACTTCTTCCTTTTCTTTTTGTAAATTTTCATGGAGTGCGAAAAGAAACGACGATGCGAGCTGTCGCCTCCTCTCTTTCCGTGGCAAATACATACACATGTTCGTGCTGAAAACCGTCAACGAACATTTATTCGGTGACTGCTTTTTCATTTCCGCAATAAAGAGATTAACGTGTCACTTTATCGCGTAAAAGAAAAGAATCACGAGTAATGTTGCGCGATATTTTATGCATAGCTTACGCAATTTTAAATTAAAAGTACTATATTGTTTATTAATCAATTTATTGGATTACGTTAATAAGATAGATTAATAAATTTATTAATTTATATATATATTTAAAAAATTTATTACATATATTTTGTTCCAACTTTATATATATATATATATATATATATATATATATATATATAT
>NW_020218366.1:0-1466 GCF_003070985.1 Temnothorax curvispinosus | reverse complement strand
TCAGTATATAATATTTGAACTTTATTCGTAGATATCGAAAAATATCGAAGGAGAGATAATCTGTACATTGATATACAGCACTAATGAAACTCATTACAAATTAATACAATTATCATTAGCAATAGATACTATCGATGTATATTAATAATAATAATTAAATATTATTTAATTAGACAGTTTTTAAATGATTCGTAAATACTACGATTTTTTTCCGATATAACTGTCTTGAGAACTACTGTAACAGATGTTTCTCGTAATAAATATTGCTTTACGTGCGTTAATGGCAATTCGCCAGTATATTGGGATATACGTACGATACCTTGAATACATCACCAAGATAACTGCCTTACCCGGAGCAATAAACCCCACCACTTCGTGACAGTTTGCTTGACTTACGTAATACAACGGCGTGTTACCTAGGTCTGTAAAATATATAATTGATCAGAGAACGTCTGTAAAAGGTTTGCAAGAGATATTTAAAAAATAGTATTATTTAAGAAATGTTTGTTGCAAAAAAAATAATTTTTCTATACTATTTATGATACTCATCGTAACATACTCACCGTCCATATAACGAACATTAATCTTTTTTTGTTCGAAAATCAACTTTAGACACTTTAGTAGATCAGACATCTTATGGACTTTTCCGGGTGTTCCTGATGTAGTTATGGGTCATAGCTGTCGACAAACGCTCAGAATCAAGTTGTTCGCCATCTCGGGCTCTATTTCGGGCAACAATTTCTGAAGAATAGTCGGACGACCTAGCAGAGTGGCCGTTTCTGCAGCTTTTTTCACGTTATCGTCTTTTCTTGAGTTTTTCTAAGTTTCCAATCATAGCTTCGTGACAATTGTATTGCACAGTCATCTTCAATAACTTTTCTACTACACTATGAAGAGCCTCTATCTCGACAAACTCCATCCTTCTCAGAAAACTTGTCTCGTTGTTATTGATTAAATAGTATTCAAATTTGTACACCTTCAATTTAAAATATTTGCATGGCAACGATAGACCCGGTAGATTTCGTCGCATCACTTCTCGCGTCGTCTCTTCATAGTCATCTTCGGAAGTGTCAATGTCGAGATACTGTTGGCTTTTCTTTAGTATCAGCGCCACCATGTTCCGCTGGCGCCCAGTTGCTGCTAAACGGAGAGCTGTCAAGCCCTCGCTATTCGTCGACTTACAATTAATTGATCCGTTCTATAGTTATTTAGGTTCTAACACTTTATTTGGTCCATTTTGTATGCATATATACCTATACAAATTTTTTAATTTTGTCATAAAAATCTAATATCACATGGCTGTAACAATTTTATTTATTATAATAACAGTTGTATGTGTAAATTCTGAGATTATATTCTCTAAAAATATATAAAAAGATAATAAATGGACCAAAATAACAAATTTAGAATAAGGAAAAATTAAAAATAACGAAAAATACAAAAGATGCAGTTATGGGTCATAGCGA
>NW_020218365.1:427-10171 GCF_003070985.1 Temnothorax curvispinosus | reverse complement strand
TATATGTGCAAAAGGAAATAGACCAATCCATCTCTTTATGCATATGCTTATGCACCTATGCAAGTTTGTCTGGGTTGACCTTAAAAAAGCAGCGCCAAGTTTTTTACAAGAAAAATTTATTTATTTTATTTTAATTAAATATTTTTATTTTATAATGTTACCTCTTTAATTCTTTGTGATTAAAATAATTCTTTGTAATATTATAATTTTATCAAGGAGAATTAAAACTACTACCACTTGGGTTGATAGAAAGACTCTCAGGAATACAAAGATACATACCACTTGGGCTGAGTTAGGTAACACAATTTTGTTTTATTTTTTAAAAGTAGTTGCACAACAATTATTTTTCAAAGTATATATATTCTCTTTGCAATTAGCGCAATTTAAAGATTTCACATCTTTTTTTGAAATACGTATCACTTAGGTTGAATTAGGTAACGCAATTTTGTGAATTATTTTGTTAGGAAGAAATAAAGCTACTACCATTTAAGATTTTTAGATTTACAACATACATTGCGCGTGTACTTGGCGGTTTTTTTTACCTTTTTTTGAAAAAGGTAATTTTGTACTGATAACTTAATACTAAAAAAACTTAATACTAAAAATAATAAAAATAAAAATAAAAAAAAGGAATAGAAAGCACTTAAAAACTAAAGAAAAACTAAAACTAATATAACAAAATAATAAACATAATAGTGGAAAATAACTTGAAGACTAAAGAATGACTAAAACTAATATAACGAAATAACAGAATTGAGTAGAAGTGAGCAGACACTCGAAACCCGACCATGCGTAACAGGCAGGGCAAGACTTAGACTAAACGCGTTCGAGGGAGAAAAGATGGCTGTAAAGCTTGCTCTTGAAAACTGCAACAGACGACGCCGATTTCACTTCGCTGGGAAGCGAGTTCCACAAGTAAACGCCAGCGAGATGAAAGGACTTGTGGTACGCTTCGGTTCTGTGGATAGGAACATAGAAAGATTGAGGTTGCGCCAGACGCGAAGATCGCCTAACTGAGGGGTCAGGATCAGAGAAAATCTCAGAGATGTAGCTAGGGGACAAATTATGATACACCCTGAACATATCTATTCCTAGAAAATAGAGGCGTCGGTGTTTGACGGAGAGCCACCCAAGTTGGTGACGATAAGGCGTGATGTGCTCGTCGCGCTTAAGGTTGAAGATAAATCGGATCGCACAGTTTACAAGACGCTGAAGCTTGGTATTGAGCTCCTCAGTCAAATCATTGTAGACCAAAAAACAGTAGTCCAAGAGTGGCCAGATAAGAGTAGTCACAAGCTTTATGCGAAGATTAAGTGATAAGGAGTTCTTGTGAAATTTTAATTTGTGCAGAGTGAAGTGTACCCTCTTGGAAATATGAGAGACGTGGCTTACCCAGGATAGGTCAGAGCGCACAATAACCCCTAGGTTACGCGTCTCGGTAACAAATGGGATGGAAGTACCGTTAACTGAAATGAGAGGTAGGTCACAGAGATTCAGCTGCTTAACATGGTTATTGCTTCCAAAAATCAAGACTTTAGACTTCTCGAGATTGAGTGTCAAGCCATTGGTCGCAGCAAATTCCGAAATGACGCCCACATCATAAGCAACGAGCTGCAAGGCAGCATTCAGTTGGCTAAGGAGACTCCTACGGTAGATCTGCGTATCGTCAGCAAATATAATGCGCTCCGTGAACCTGAGGAAGGCACCAATATCGTTTATGAATAACGAGAAAAGAAGAGGGCCAAGGACAGAACCCTGCGGAACCCCCGCGGTGACAGATAGCCAATGAGAGAACACATCCTCAAGGTCAACAACAGCCTGGGTACGTCCTGTGAGATAGGAAAAAATCAACTTGAGGGCAGAATCGGAGAACCCCAACCGCCTGAGTTTGGTTAAAAGTAGAAGGTGACAGACTGTGTCGAAGGCTTTGCTGAAGTCGAAGAGGACGAGGATTAACACCTCGCCAAGATCGACACCTAGCTTAATATCGTGGAATAATCGCAGGAGGGCGGACTGGGTGGAGTAACCCTTGCGGTAGCCAGATTGTCGACAATCGAGAATGCGGTGGGTTTCAATAAAGTCAGTGATCTGGCGATGTAAGATCTTTTCGAACACTTTGGAGAGCTCACATAGGTTGGCTATGGGCCTCGTGTCGGAAGGGGAGGCGGGAGACTTGATTTTAGACAACGGGCGTAATATGGCTCGCTTCCACAACGACGGGAAGTAGCTGAGGTTCAGGCAACAATTAAAGAATGAGGTGAGGAGATTACCCACATGTGGCAGGGCCAATGCTATGGCATACAATGGTAGGTGATCGCAACCCGAGGCAAGAGAGACGGAAGATGAAGAGACGAAGGAGCATAAATCATCGACGAATATCTGAGAAAAACTGAATGAAGGAGTGTCAGGCACTATGGATGAAATGATGTCGGAAAATTGAGATTGTGTACAAGAGGGAAAGCAATTGGAGATGGAAGCATAATGAGCATTCAGAGTGTCCCGAGAAAAGTAATTTAGCGGTGAGCATAAAGGTGATTCAATGAGGCCGAGATTAGTGAGCTCACGCCATAGTTTGGAAGGCTGAGAAATCGCGGATAATCTCGCCATATTGAAGTGCTCTCTGGCCTTCCTCATATCTACTGTAAGATTATTTCTATATAGCCTATAAATATGAAAATCAAGAACATCGCCAGATCTTCTGGCGATATTGTATAGACGGTTGCGGTGCCGAATTCGACGAGCGAGAGCGTCAGTGAGCCAAGGTGCTGAGGGACGATTCACCCGAAAAGTGCGGACGGGCGCATACCTGTCAAGACTAGAAGTAAAATCTTTGGTAATCGTACTTAGAATGCTGTCTAAGTCAGGCTCACCGAGGCTCGTCTGGCCAAAGTCAACCGCGAAGGATGAAGACAACATGGATGTGAGAGTCTCAACAAAACCATGCGCACTGAACTCCCTGTAACTGCGACGAGTCAACGTACGGTCAGTAGGAGAGGGAACAGCAAATGAATACGTGAGCTCAATTAGGTCGTGACCATTGATAAAGGGTGCATCCGATTTTCGAAACGAAGAGACCTTGTCCAAGCTATCTACAATAAAAACGTCCAACCATGAGTCAGAAGAGCTAGTGTGATAAGTCGAATGTGACTCAACAATGTTGAGCGACAATTGGGAGACTATGTCTCTGAGGTGATTGGATTCGTATGACGAGGAAAGGAGATTGCAGTTTAGATCACCTGAGATAATAATATTCTTATAACTATGCATGGTCGAAGTAAGAGCATCTACATACTTACTGAAATTTCTTCCACCCGGTCTACGGTACATCGAGGTGAACAGAAGAGGCTCGCAAGCATCACCACGAATATCGAGCAGAAGAAACTCAGGCTCATTGGAGAAGGACGAAGGCGACGATGCCAACACACGAGCACGCAGCGAGTCATGGATGAAGCAAGCAACACCCCCTCCCTCCCTGCCCTCCCTGTCCACTCGTAACAGACAGTAGCCTGGGATACGAACCAAGTCGTCAGAGATATGAGAGTGTAACCAGGTTTCAGAGATCGAGATTATGTGAAAAAAGTTTGACATTAAAAAAGCACGGATCGACTCGATGTGGGCAGGGAGGGAGCAGGCATTGAAGCACGCGATCCGAAGACGACTACGCGAAGCAGGAGGAATCGAAGATGCAGACGTGAGTCACTGGAGCCTGTCTAGATCAGCCTCGGAGGCGATAGGAATCGGCGGTTGACTACGGTCCCTGCGGACGAAAACACGCCCGCCGCTATTCCACACGTGCCCGAACGACAGCTGCCTCGCCCTGACTCGCGCTTGGCGCAAAAGCTTATAAGTGTGACTCGGGAGTAATTCATTTACGTATATGTTACCAGGACTGGCGGTTGAGAAAGCGTCGTTAATAGGCAGTCGGCGCCTGCCGCGCATGACCTTGATAATATGGTCACGGACCTCACGCGACTTAAGCGCGACAATGATCGACTTGCACCGATCCCGAATGTCAGCACGATCGACGGCAGGGGCGGACGCAGACGCAGCATCGTGATCCGATGACGCCACACGCGCAGCAACATCACGAGTCTCTAGAACGTCGGAAGTAAGCTGGGGGATTCCCAGCGCTCTAAAAACACACGCAACAAGCTCACTAGATGACTCGGTGAAAGAGGACGGGATGCCGGAGATTGTTAAATCCGACGTTCGAGAGACACGCAACGCAGCAGACGACTCGTTCTCGGTCTCCTCGCTGGCACGAGGGACAAACTGAGCGGCCTTTAAAGCCTGGACATCACGCGCCAGAGCAGAGCTCTCCTGCTCGAGCTTGTCAATGCGCTCGGTGTTAAGAGCGACGGTGTCCGCGATGAGACTAAGCCTATTCAACTTGTCACTAATCTCCCTATTAGTACGACGCTGTTCTTCGACAAAAGCAGAGAGTTTAGCATCGGAATCCTTTAATTGCTCGCACAGTTTCCGGAACATGACGCCGATCGAAGCGAGCTCCTGAGATTGCACCTGAGTCTGTACCTGAGTCTGCACCTGAGCACATGATGATCCACCCGAGAAATCGAAAGCATGCACGTCAATGGCCGGTGAAGGGGGGGGTCAAGCGTAGCCGATAGAGATTTGCAGCAAGCATCTGCATGTTTCGTTGCAGCGTAGGGTTTGATGCAGCCGGGGTGGAACACTCGCCTGCACACCATGCACTCGAGCACCTGGTTGGCGATCGACTTCTTGCACTTGGCACACGTACTCGATTCCATGCCTGTGTGTGAGACAACTCGAAGTCACAATATCGATCGTCGAACGTCAATATCGACTCTCACTCGACGGCACGCTAGGACGGCAGGTGCAGGAAAGAGCAGATCAAGCGGCAGGCACATGCGCAGAAGAGGACAACATCCTCCATGGAATGATTCTCAGAAATAATAGCACAATAATGAGAACATTCGTCATGCAAATACCAGGAATCGGCGATAGCCCGATGCGTGCTAGCAACAGCACGTGACGAGCAACAAAAGACTTGCAAGAACCTGCAACAAAAAAGCCCGAAGGCAGCTTGCGGCAGAAAATATATCCACTTAAGATAGGAGCTACACAACGGACGTGCACACACCGTACTCACAGAGAGAGAGAGAGAGAGAGAGAGAGAGAGAGAGAGAGAGAGAGAGAGAGAGAGAGAGAGAGAGAATGAATGAATGAATTGATCTTTATTAGCCTTCTCGGCTATTTTTTACAACACATAATCTTACAATAATTCCTCTACATGAGGTATAATATATACTTTTAACTTCCGCTTAAATTGTTCGATCCTCTCGCATTGCCTTATATCAAATGGTAGGGCGTTATACATATTTAGACCTTCATAGAATAGACTCTTTTGTCCGCCCCTCGTTCTACGAAACCGCACCACAATATTCTCAGCCTGTCTTGTTTGTCTGTTACTCACATCACCTACTATTTCTATTTTGTTACCTAATTGTCTAGGCATTATTCCTCTTATTATTTTAAAAATAAAAATACATACATTATATAATAATCTCTGTTTTATATTCATAAATTGGAGTGCTTGCAGCATCAGGTCTACCTTGGTACGTCGATCACATTGAAGTATAACCCTCATAGCTCGATTTTGCGCAACTTGTAGCCTATTCAGTAATGTGTCACCCATACCAATTAATAACGTTGCACAATACTCAAAGTGAGGTGCTATGATAGACTTATATACAGTACATCGAGTGTACGCCGATATATCATTTCCTATTCTGTTTAGAAAACTCACTTTTTTCCCTATTTTCTTTAACATATAATCACAGTGATTCTCCCAACGGAGTTTACTATCGATCATTACACCCAGATGTTTCGTTATCTCGACACGCTCAATTATAGTTCCATTCAAACTTTTTACTATTATGTCTGTTTTTATTTCTTTCCTTATACTTCTAACTATCATATATTTGGTCTTATCTGCATTCATTTTTAACATATTCACATTCATCCATTCTTCAAGTATACCGAGCACCATATTTAGTTTTATTTCTATTTCCTCACAACTTTCTCCTGTTACACTTGCGGTCGTGTCATCTGCAAATAATCTAAAGATACTTCCCTCCGGACAGACTTTAACTATATCATTTATATACAAAATAAACAATAGAGGTCCTAATACTGATCCCTGTGGCACGCCATATACTGTCTCAATTATTTTAGAACACATATCATTGAATCTAACTTGCTGCTTTCTATTACTTAAATACGATCTTATCCATTCCAGTACCACTCCTCTTATTCCATACTGATATAATTTTTCCACTAATCTTACCCTATCTATTGTCTCAAACGCTCTCCTGAGATCCAGGAATAACACCCCCACCATTTTTTTCTCCTCAATTATCAACTTCCATTCTTCGATAAAACTTTGAATTGCTGTCTCACACGACTGCTGTTTCCTAAATCCCGATTGGTATTCGGTTATTATTTCATTGTCATCTAGAAATTTTTCCAACTGTTTTTTTACAACTAACTCTAATACTTTTTCATATATCGGTAACATATTAATCGGTCTATACTCGCTCGCTTTTTTTGGTCTGTTTACCTTTGGTATCGGTATTATCGTGGATGTTTTCCATCCTTCTGGAAATTTACCTGTCCTAAGCGAATCATTTATTACCCCTACAAACTCATCTTTTATCACAGGTAGCACCATTTTCAGTATATCACTATTTATCCCTTCCTCTGTTCCGTTCTTTCGTGGTAGTTCCTTAACGATTTGTTCCAAATCACTTGCACTAATTGGCTCAAAATTTTCCATAATTCCCTTATTCTCAATTACAAAAATAGGTCTCCTACCCGTGCCTTCTCTCCCCTTATTACTAATAGATTGCACAATGTTGCTAATACTTTTTACATAATATATATTAAATTTATCAGCTATATTGCATCCTTCTATGTCTCCTAATATTTCAAAATCTACATTATCGATGTTCTCTGAACCCCTTTGCTCACCTTTAATTAATTCTTTTAAAGTTTTCCACATTTTTGTGGGATCACTCCTATTATTATCTATCATATTCTCATAATATTCTTTCTTTTTTGCCCTGATAAGTTTAACTACTGCATTTCTTTCATTTTTGAAAAATTCCCAGTCCTGTTCTTTACCTGAGTTTATTGCTCTACTGTGAGCCTCATCCCTTCTATCTGCTGCCATTCTAATTTCATCTGAATACCACATTTTCCCTTCCCATATTTTCGGAATCTTAAACTTTTTCTTAGGTGCTACAGTATCCAATACACTTACTATACTATTAACAAATCTCTCCGCCCTTATGCTTATATCTAGCCCTTGACCTTGCTCAGTTCTTTCTTCCATTATTCTAAGAAATTCATCTGCATTAAATTTACTATAGTCCCTGCCTCTAAATTCTTTATATTTACTTCTATCTTTATTTGTATTAAATTCTACTTTTAGCCATGTATGGTCTGTGATTTTAGGTTTCTCATTCACTTGTACCTTTATTTCTTTATTCGAAAAAATTAAATCTATCATCGTTCGACTATCTTTTGTAACTCTTGTTGGACAATCAACGTATTGCCTCATCCCTAGGTTTTGCATTACCGTTAATAATTTCTTTGTGTAAAATGAATCTACCATTATATCTATGTTAAAGTCCCCTATCATTATACAGTCATACTTTATTATTAAATCTTCAACCGTATCTTCCAAAAATCTCAAGAAATCGCCATTTGACGCACTCGGCGAATGATACACTACTGCTATCATACCTTTATACAAATTCTCTCTTATTTCTACCACCACGCACCAACAATTTGACACTATCTTTTTCTTATCAACTATTTTAAATTTAATATCATCCCTAACATATAACAGTACTCCTCCTGTGTTTCTATTTTCAGCATCGCATCTAACTACACTATACCCCGGTACATTGACCTCACTATCCTCAATTTCTACAGTCAATCTAGTCTCGGATAACGCTAGAATCACAGGATTCACCCTCTTCATAATCTGATGTTGAATTTCGTCCTTATGCGCCAAGAAGTTTTGTGCATTCGTATACCAGAGTAATTCCGCTTCTCCCTGTGGTTGCTATTTTGCATCTTCCCAGCCAACTCTTTTTTTCTCTTCCTCCAATACCTTCTTAAAAGTCGGACATTCCGAATCTAGCGCCTCGTGTTCAACATTTATCTTCAAGTTGTACGTCTGATTTTTATAAGTACAGTTTACACACCTCTTCTTTGCCGTCGTACATTCATTCGCCTTATGATTTCCTGCACATTTATAGCATGTTTCCTGTCTCGTGCAATTTTTGGCAATATGGTAATAGCCCCAGCATTTAAAACATCTTCTAACACTAATATAATTAAATATAGGACACTTTCGCCATCCTAAATTTATTTTTTCTCTGTTTATTAGTGAATTATGAGTGCTTTCATCCACTTCAATTATTACGGATCCTTGCTCAGTATCCTTACTTTTTCCTCTTAATATTTTCTTCACTAGGTGCATACCGGATTCTTCGCCAATTCTGTTCTGCTTCTTGATTGTATCTATCAGTTCATCATCCTCCATTTTCATTTCTTCTCCACCAACATTAATTATTTTAATCTTTGGTTTCCTCTTCTGTGGCTCAGAGACCTTGACCTCCTCGCCCATTGCCGCTTGTACCGTCGCCTTTAGCTTATCCTTCTCTTCTTTCGACTCACATCCTAAGATCACTGTCCCTTTACCTCCCTTTCTTAATTTGGTAATTCCTATTTCCATCTTGGTTATATCAATTTTATCTTTAATTGTTTTCTTCGTAATTTCACTCTCTTGTTGTACTTTTGGTTTTATAATCAATATATTTTCTTCCTTCCTTTCTTTAATCACATCGCTATATTTTCTTGTCGCTCCACCTGACGATCCATATGGCCCTTGCGTCAACATTTTTCTCAATTCTTCTATTTCCTGTTTAATGCCTCCCACCTCCTCACGGACTATTTCTTTTATCATTGACTTGATTTCCTTTTTACATGCTGCCTCATCTTTTAATTCTTTCACTGTTTTTACAAGCCAATCTATTTTTCTATCAATATCACTCGCGACTGCTACTTTATTCCCGCTGCTTGGCGCCGGACTCATTTTTGCAGGTGCCGTTGCTCTTTCTGCTGCTGCCACTGCTTTATTTATATCAGCTACTTTATCACCATCACTAATAATGAATTTCTCGAATGGGCCAGGACACGACACCAACTCGCGGTTTCTATCATAAATTTTGTGCTTAGATACACAACCTGGATGGTAGAAAAACTTGGCACAGGACTTGCATGCTATCACCTCCGTTTTTATCGCCTTCTTACATGCCGAGCATCGATACTCGGCGTATTCCTCGTTCATTCTGCTAATATCCGCAGAGACAGTTAATTGACTCGTCACTTTAACACGTCACTTTCACACGTCAGCGTTTTATGTTCGCCGTCGATGTCTACCTGTCGTACGAGGTTTCGATGACCTCTGAACGAAATGCAGTTCTCGTGTCTATGTATCAACATATTCCGGCTAGATAACACTCATGGCTACCCCCGGTCTATGCAGATATTCGTTACACAACTTTTTAACACTCTCCCTCACTTCTAAACCACTCAAAAATTAACACTTTTACGGAGCGATGTTTCACACGTCTGCTTCTGCTGAGAGAGAGAGAGAGAGAGAGAGAGAGAGAGAGAGAGAGAGAGAGA
>NW_020218365.1:0-327 GCF_003070985.1 Temnothorax curvispinosus | reverse complement strand
CGAAGTATAACGGACAGAAGTTAGTATGATGTGCATGCTCTCTCTCTTAAGGCAAGCAACCAGCAATCTCAATAATATAGACTGTAAGAAACTAAGAACAACTTGGCTAACGATAAATACAGTGAAAAAGAATAAGATAAAGAGCAGTGTTTCTAAAGAGAACAAAACAGTATATATAAAACTAAGTACCAAGGCGCAAGTTTCGGAAGTAAAGCCTGAGAAGGTCGATGTGACCACGCGCAACTCGAAAATTCAGATTTATTACAACTTGATCGCTTCTGCGGATGTGTCCGGCACGGTCAATCAAGGCGAGTCAGATCTGCACTA
>NW_020218364.1:989-2453 GCF_003070985.1 Temnothorax curvispinosus | reverse complement strand
AAGATATAAACTATAATACTGATAGTTCTTTGGATAACGTTAAGGATAAAGAAAGTAAACAAGAAGATGAGAAAGATCCGCTGGAAACAAATGAAGTCGATTATGGAGATGTAGAAAACGAAAATAGCATGGTACCAAATGCGCAAGAGGACAGTCAGCTTTTCGGGAAAAATTGGCCCGACAGCCCGGTAAGTTTAAATTTATAATATAATATGATTAATAATATAATATAATTATAATATATAAAACTGTTATCCTTATAATGTATTTCTATAATTTACTTTTTAGATAGTATTACTTAAACACGGGGTATATTGCAAATTGAAGACGTTCAATAACTCAATTGGAGCATCATGTAGAGCTTTTCATCTTGCACGTCGTCTTATGGAAGGAGTCTTCAAACCTGAAGTTCTTTTAAACGCTACACTTACTGGACAAACTGCACGTGCTCAGGGAAAAGAACGCCAAAACCAAAATGTCGTTTGTCTGGATGAATTAGGAAAGAATGCAATCATTGGTAATTAAAATACTTGTTATTTTTTTACTGAGTCCTACATTTTTATTTTTTATCCACTTTATTTTTAATCCATGGGTACGTATTATAATTTTTGACAGATTTTGCCAGATCACACGCCAAAAAAAAAGGATGGCTTAACCAATCAATTCGGGATATCAAAATTTCTATGTCCACAAGACTTGGTGAAATCAAACGACAACACTTGGCAAATGCTCGGCGAGATAATGTGTAACAGATCTTTTTTTGCTCGGAACTATTTTGTAACACGAATTTTTTTTATTAGTTTTTTGAAAATTTTATTTATATGTATTAGTTTTTGTTTTTATTTTTTAAACCAATATTTTTATATTACGCAGAAATTTTTGTTTCTTTTCGTGATTATAATTATTATAACAAATATGATTGCGGTTATAATATATTTACAAAATATATATAAGTATCTATTGTTGTGCCGCAAAGGTCAACGATCCCTAATTGCGACATTTAGCTGTCGGCGTTGATTCCGGGTCTTGCCAAACTCTCCAGAGGTGGCATTCCGGGTTTCGCAAGCGGCTTCCAGGTCGCTCACCCGGAAGCAAAAGCGCTGACAGCTAAGTCAGCATCGCGGAAGTAATACGCGAAGAAATAAAAAGCCCGCCCTTCCAAGAAGCGGCGGGCAGTCTAAAACGTAAGGCTAATCGCGCACGACCGAATGTAATCGACTACACGAACGCCCGCAAGTCAGGGCAATAGACTAAGAACACCTGTGTAGTAAGATTTGTGTAACACTAAGTTTATTAAAAGCTATTCTACTAGAATCTGGACAAGTGTGTCTTCTCTCTCCCGGCGGATCCCAAAGAACTCCGTGCCAATCCTGTAATCCCCAGGCGCGGCACAACAAATGGTGGCAGCGGTGGGATATCTGCCAACCGGACGGGAAGACATCCTGCCAGATCTACGGCATCCTG
>NW_020218364.1:0-889 GCF_003070985.1 Temnothorax curvispinosus | reverse complement strand
ATATTAAATGATTATCAGCGTGGATGTGCGAGTGAGTGATATGGGTGTGCGTGACGACGCGGACGGCGGATAATGCGGCTTATAATTAAGTAGAGGATAAGTTTATTAATTTATTTAAAATTTCGAGGTCTAGCAGCGCCAAGTTTTTTTACAAGAAAAATTTATGTATTTTAATAAAATATTTTTATTTTGTACTGTTACCTCTGTAATTCTTTGTGACCACTAAAAAATACACATGTAAACTTTGTATTTAAATATCTTGTATTTCCTTGTTAAATTTAAACACAATTTAAAGATTTTTCAAAGTAGTGCAACAATTATTTTTTGAGGCAATATTGTAATGTTCTCTCTGTAATTGGCGCTGTAATTTAAAGAGATATCATTTCTTTTTTGTAATTGTAATAAATTACTTGAAACGCGACTCTTCTTTTTGATAAGGTAACATAATTTTGTGATGTGTCTTGATAGATCACTTGGGTTATAATTTTTCGGAAATAAAGATACTACTGCTTTACTGCTTAGATTTTTTCGAGATTTTTCGAGATATAAAGATTACGTCTACCACTTGTTACTTAAATTTTTTCGAGAGATAATACTACCACTTTCTTTTTTTTTCGACGTAACAACATATAGGTACACAACTATGCGTGAACTTGGCGCTTTTTTTTACTTTTTTTTTAAAAAAGGTAATTTTGTACGGATATCACGCCTTTTTGTAGTATTACGCATTTTATAAACAGTATGTATAGGGTAAAGCTATTTGGAGGTATAATACTACCACTTTGTTTTTTTCGAGGTAACAACATAACAGGGTAACAACATAATACATATACACTACTATGCGTGTATTTGGCGCCTTTTTTACCTTCTTTTTTAAAAGTAATTTTAT
>NW_020218363.1:0-2208 GCF_003070985.1 Temnothorax curvispinosus | reverse complement strand
TATATGGAAATTCCAGAGGGAGTAGAAGTGGATGAAAACACCAAGAATACTAAGGTGTGTAAATTGAATAGAGCTTTATACGGATTGAAGATAAGTCCGAAAAGATGGAATAAGAGATTTTCAGAAAAGGCTAAGAAACTTGGATTAGTGAACGACCTACATGAGCCATGCCTATTCACGTGGAGAAAAGAAGGCAAAATAGTGATCGTATTGCTTTACGTAGATGATATGTTGGTTGCAAGTAATGATCAGAAGAAATTAGAAGAAATCAAAAAGAAGTTGAGTGAAACATTTGAGACGAAGGATCTTGGGAAACCAAAGAACTTTCTGGGAATAACAATAGAGCGAAACAAAGAAGAAAGTTGTATGTATATTCATCAGACGCGATATACTGAGAGCATATTAAAAAAGATTCATATGAATAAATGCAAGCCTCAGAACACTCCTTTGGTCACCAGAAAAGTGAGCAATAACAACAGAAAGAGTAAATTAGAAAAAAAGAGTATTAGAGAAAAAACTAAAAAAGTACCTTATAGAGAAGCTATAGGAAGCTTAATGTATCTGGCAAATGCTACACGACCTGATATAGCCTTTGCAGTAAACTATTTAGCAAGAAGACAATTAGAGCCCACGGAAGAAGACTGGCAAGATGTAAAAAGAGTCTTCAGATATCTTAGAGAAACTGCAAATAGAGGATTGATATTTAAAGGTAAAACAGATGAGTTAGAGTCGCTGACAGACGCTAGTTTCAGAGATTGCATTGATTCTACATCCACTGGAGGATATATAATCAAATTATTTGGAGATGTGATAGCATGGAGAAGTCATAAACAGACATATGTTACACTCTCTACCTGTCAAGCAGAGTATCTGGCAATGAGTGAGGCCTGTCAAGAAGTAATTTCATTAGACAAGTCGCTCAGGTATGTTGTTGGAAGAACATTCTTGCCTGCAACAATCCGGTGTGATAATAGAGCAGCAGGAAACTGCACTAAGAAGGATGGAAGTCACAAACTTAAAATGTTTGATGACAGCTTAGAAGAAATAAAGAAAAACTTAAAAGAGAGAGAAAAAACTGGAAACAGAAAACATATGGCTGACACTCATGGAGATTTTATCAAGCAGTGTGTTGATCAAGGGAAGGTGAAAGTCGAATGGATTGAGACCAAAGAGAACTTGGCAGACATTATGACAAAACCTTTACCTTTAGAAGCATTTTCATATCTAAGAGATAAGATAATGAATTTAGAGTTTGAACAAAATTAGAGATTAATTTTACTCGAGAACTAATTCTTGGTATGTTTCAGATAAAGAAGAAAATTAGAGGATAAGAGGAAGACCACGGATCGCTCGCACAAAGGGAGGGAGTATGAGGAGCTGAGCTTTGAACGAGCGATGTGCTCCTGCCCTTCGAGAGGGCAGCACCGGTGTGGCGCGCGCCTCGGGGCGCCACGCGTACGAGCGGTCGTTCGGTCGTTGTGTGAACACACAAGAGCCCGGAGTGTCGTCGCGTGCTGACGTACTTTAGTTACCTAGTGTGTAATACTTTGAGATTAAAGAAGAAGAGTATTCAATCAAATCTTGTGCTTCTTGTTTATTTCGCCACGCACCCAGTCGCCCTATAAAATATATAGCCAATAATTAATATACTTATATATTTACAATTAATAATTTTTGCATAAACACTTAGATGTGATAACGCGCTGGATTTGACGAATGTTAAAAACATTGAGGCCCGGTTCCACAATTCACGGTTAACTAGAGTTAACCGAAGTTTAACTCGCTGAACTCGGTTTAGCGCATTTGTGGCGTTTCACAACTGCCTTAAACCTTCGTTAACGTTTACTTGCCTCGGTTAAAGATGAACCTCCGATTTTGGGCGTTCAACCAATTTAACCGAGGTTTACGACCGTGCGGAGTGTGAGGACCGTGGCGCCACTGGAATTGATTTGAAAGTTTCGCACGTTTCGCAATTATGAGGTTATGTATTGTCGTGTGCGGTGTACTTCGTGTGTTGAATTGAGGAAAGGAGTATTGCATTTTACATAATATATTCTCCCAAGATTCATTAAAATCTCAAAGTTTATATACAATATGGCTTTTGCACATGTATTATCGTCATCAGATGATGAAGGTTTTGCTGATATGGTTAATCGAAGACCAAATAATGTTAGAAGACAACCTGCTTATTTTTACGAGTTTGACGAT
>NW_020218362.1:48408-66322 GCF_003070985.1 Temnothorax curvispinosus | reverse complement strand
TCGGGGAAAGGGGGAAGAAAGAAGGAGGAAGGGGGGTGTCGGGAAAGTCGCGTTTGGAGGTTCAACGTAAAAATTCATTGGGTACCGTGATGACTCCATCCTTCATAATGGACTTTCGGCTTCGTATGATCATGCCCACGACCTTCTTCGAGACCTTGGCGGGCATATTCACGCACTGCGCGCACAGACTCTTTCGCTTCTTCAATTTCATGAATTCCTAGACTCTCGACGGCACGAAAGGAGTCATTTTTCCCAGGCACCGCGGCACCGCACACCGCGCGTTCTCGCCGTCCGTCGTCCGTCGTCCCCCGGAGATTTACTTTCAGCTATCGCGGACCGTTGCGACCGTTGCTGTTGCCGTTCCCAATGTTCTCATGGTGGCATCTACATAACAGTGGCGCAAACGAGGCGAGGACGAACGAACATATCCGCGCGTCCGCGGACCAACACAGACTATCGCGCACTATCGCGGACGGTTGTGAATCGTGGAGTTTGGAGTAACGTGAGTCGCGAGTGGTCGCGAGGCGATCAAACCCGCAAACCGCCATCGTCCGACAGCGACAGATAGCGACATTAGCGACTTAGCGTCAACGGGTGGGTCTCCATGTGCGCGATATCGCTCGGGTGTCCGGCCCACGCCATTGGTCGTTTTCATCTTCGGGCTGTTCGGAAGTGAGTTTCCACTGAGCGCGTCACGCGTCGCGTCATCACAAGTTAACCAATCAAAACATCCCATTTTATTACATTACTTGTGACGGTATCAAAATGGGATGTTTTGATTGGTTAACTTGTGATGACGCGACGTGTGACGCGCTCAGTGGAAACTCAGCCTAAGCTTGCTCGTAAAGCTCCTTGCACAATGCTAGGCAATAGGCAATAGGAACAGGAAATAACAAAAAAATCGTTAATTACAATTTAAAAAATTCGTATGCTGTGATTGGTTGGCAACAGGCAATAGGCACAGAATTTCCAACGTGACGGAAACTCTGTGTCTATTGCCTGTGTCACTGTTTATTCTGCATTTATACATGATTTCTGATTTCTATTCCCTGTTCCTATTGCCTGTTGCCTAGCATTGTGCAAGGGGCTTAAGAGAAGCAAGATGCATATATATGAGAAAAAAAGATTAGCGATTGTTCTGTTGATCAAAGTCGCTCATTGGGCGCGTTCAGCAGACCAAGCCGCGGAGTAGCAGTCAAACGTGCGTGGCTTTTACTTTTAGAACCAACCACGCAACGCAGAGTGTTGATAAGACGAAATCAACAGTTGTGTCTGCTGAACGCGGCCATTTTGAATTGGACGGGCTGTCTTTCGCTAGTCGCCGTCGCGTCTACGTGATTCGCCGTCCATGGCCGAGACGGTCTGCAGCGGCACCACCTAGCATCGCGCGCGCGAGACTCGACAGTCGACGACACGTCTCGGGGCAGTCGGGTGAGTCGGGCCGCCAGTGGTGCCAGTCGGCAGTCGCCAGGTCGCCAGACGGCAGGCAGCAGAGTCAAGAGTGGTCAGACGGCCGAGCTGGGCCGAGCTACGTCGATTAGCGCGCACACTGCCGCTTTGCGCATAGCACCGTGAGAGTGCGTAGCGTTCAGTGCTGGAAGAGAAAAAAAAAATGGTGGTTATTTGGGTGTAGTCGGGGCGACGTGTCTGCAACACAAATGTGAGTACCGGCTGGCTGAGGGATTTAAACGGAGTGCTGTTACGTTTGTGCGCAATCTGGCGCAACCGCGGGGCGCGGGTTGCCAGGAATGATCGTGGCCCGTGTCCGGTAGGAACGAAAATACGAGAGAGCTCTCAGCGCGGATTCTCTCCCCGCATGAAAACCCGAGGCCGAAGTAGGTACTGGCTCCGCTCTTTCTCTCTCGCACCTCCGCGTCACATGTATACGTCGCGCGGGCATCATTGGCGAGATACATTATCAGTCAAAAATAACGGCGCGCCGCATGACGTGCCGCGGGGCGCCGCGGCCTCGGCCTCGGCGCTCGGCTCGGCGCCACCTCGCCGCCACCTCGCCCGTCCGACGGCCGACGGCACGTCGCCGCCGCGCTCGCGATTTGCGATACGATGCGCGCAAAACGTGGCGCGACGAGCGATATTTTTGGGATAGATGGCACATTATCTTCTCCGTCTCTTCTCGCGCGTGCGGTGCTTTAACGCCACCGTGCGCCGTACGCCGTGCGCCGTGCGCCGTGCGCCTCGCCGTTCGCCATGCGTGTGCAATGAACGGGTGTGCGTCGTTTGATTTGCGAGTCTCTCTGTGTGCGTGTGTTATGTGTGTGCGCGCGCGCGCGAGAGATCTCCCTCGACCGCCGTGTAAACGCGGCTTCCTTTGCCCCCCGTGTCAACGGGTCGCGCGCGCCGTTGGACTGTGTCGGTGTGTGACACGCGCACGTATGTACGCGCGTATCTACGCCTCCGTGCCGTGCATCTCTCTGTGCGCGCTGCGCGCGTGTTGGTACGTGTCGAGACACCCTATATATCGTCATATTTTTCAAGCGGCGTATCCCCACGGTACTGACGGTACTTGACAACATTCTGCGACTTTAACGGCAGAAACGTGTCTCTCCGCGTGTCTCTTTGTTTGCGACACGCTCGCGCGCGTGTATCTTTCACCGATCAAAACACCGACGTGCTCCTACGTCTCCGACGACTCCGACTGTTCCCTTGATTGACGCGTTGATGCCATTGATATAGTTTGATAGCAAATTGATTTGCGGCGATTCTCCGTTTAGGGTCCGTGCGTCTATTATGTGCATGTACCTCCGTCACTCTTGATTTATTGCTAAACGGGTAATGTTCGTAACTAGAGCGGTTAACAAATGTGTTTTGATGTCAGATGGAGATAATTAGAGACATATCCCTGTGTGAATTGACTCAGCATCGGCACTCGTATTGACTTTTGTTAACTATTTTTTATATATATTTTCCAAGTATGCACCAAGTATCGTGAAGTAAACTGTAGATGAAAATGGTCTCTGCAATTAAGACAATAGTATTTGTTGGGGCATTCCAATATTCACTGTCGGTACTGAAAATCTATAGTTTACATCACGTATACTATAGATTTTCAGTACTGGCAGTGAATATTGGACAGCAGCCTAAATGTTACATATTTATTTACAACTTTTTATTAACAAGTCAGTTTTTATTAAATTAAACTTATTTATTACACGGATTTCTATGATTACAACTTAGGATCTATGTTGTTATCATAAAATAAAAATGTTAATTTATAATAGAATTTTCATGCAATAATTGGACGAAATTGTTCTCTGATTTCAGATCCTTTCAGTTCCTCGGGTACTAGAAATTCGCTATCCAGCTCTCGGCAAATTGTATGGCGGGATACATAGCCCAAGTCCAAAATGTTACAGATACGGATATTTTAAATCTCATAACAAAGACTGCTCGTTAAGAGATATATAGTCACGATTGGAAAAGTTTTAATTCGGTTACATTGAGGAGGCGACGATAATATGAATCTTATTAATTTTACATCGGGGCGAAGCTGAGTGTAGAAGCGCAAGGGAAAAGGGAAAGTAATTTTGTGAAATAGGATCTTAAATAAAGTTGGTTATGTGCAATGCCGAGATGCTACAATGACAGCAAGACAGTGAGTTCAGTGAGCAACAACTGTAAGCACAGTACAGACGATATTATATTAACGCAATCGCATGCTTTCTCGATTGGAAGTCAATTGAACATAGACGAAGATCCCTCGGTAGTTGAAAAATCACACAGACGGCTTCGGTGTGACCTAAGTCCTGTCCCAACAAGTACAAACTCCAATTTAAACATAAAGCTTCTTGGTTTAAAGGTAAGATTTTTACGGTATACACGTATATCTTTACATATGTATATTTTTATAGTGTATTTTTGTATTGTTTACATTTTTACATTCTGATAAATTCTAAATAAGTTTTACGTTCTTAAACATTATGTTACGACATGTAAGATATGTTGCTTGAAATAGATTCCATGTCATTAAAAATTAGATTTAAAAAGTTCACGTAATTATTTAATATGAGAAATACAGTTATAATTTTGAATAATTTCTTTATATTTTTTTTATCATTGTAGAGTGATAAAGGTACTCGTCAGGATCATCAGGTGAGCACTGGATCTGGGGGGCACAGAGAAAAAAATAGGGAGACTAAAAAGAGAGCAGCTATAGAAAACACAGTGCGTGGATTCTTCTCATCTGGCCACAGCAGGCAGGACAGGTATAATGATGTCTGTATCAAAAATCATGCTTCTTACATTGTCATTTGTTACACTTTATTATTCATTTATAAACTATTTTTTTTCAATTGTAATCTATAAATCTCTTTTCTAACTAATTATGATAAATTTCTGTTTAATTTTTCTAAGTATTCTGCTTTACAAAATTCTATTATTAATTGCGCATTTATGTAACTTTGTTACTATAGTAGACTCTTGATGATTCAAGGGGAAGAGTGGATATTAATCTTGTATGTACATACATATGTTATGAACACTGGGTAATCTCTAAATTGCTTTTTCTTTGTTTGATGTAGTACATTTGCAATGAATTACAAAATTTATTTTTTAGATGTAACGAGTAGAATGAATAATATGAATATTGATGATGTAAAGATATCAATGATAAAATTAAAAAAATGTAAATTAAAAGCTAATTTATTTAATTTACATCTAAATTAATATTTTTAATGCTATTATTCTGCAATTGAATTAAACTCTTCTGTTTCAATAATCGAGAGTATACTTAATTATAATTACATAATAAGCTTGTTGTGCACCAATGTGACAAAAATGCTTTATACAAATAAGTAGTTTATATTAATAAATATATTACTAACTACGCAATATAGAAATATATATTATATACACATGTATATATAGCAGATTTAGAAATAACAAATATGATTTTTCTGTATTCTGCAACTCTTTGCTTTTCAAAATTTTTCTGTAAAAAAAAAAAAGATATTCTTAAAAAAAGAGATTCACACAGATATTAGATGACTCATCCATATAGAGTTATACTTTCTTTTGAAGAATTTTGTGTGTATATGTGCATGTATGTGTGTTTAAATAAATAAGACGTGATTGAATAAATCACCTAAAATTCTGATAGGAAAAGTATGACATTTCATATAGATGTCATTTAATGTCTGATGTTACATATATGTATATGTGTGTGTGTGTATGTGTGTAAACGCTTTTTTTTATTCTACAATTAAAAAAATTAAATTTCCTGGAAACAAGCTTCTCATTAATTTAAACATTTATGTTACTTATTATATGTTTTGACCTTTGAATTAATTTATATTTTTTTCCTAAGATCTTAGTAAAACAAATGTCGAAAAAATTAGATTGAAATTGGTATTTTTTGTCCTATATGAAATACTTGTGTGAAATAAAATCGATTCTGTCTGGTTTGTTCAATATAAAATTATCTTCGTGGAATTTCAGGTATGAGACAAATAGGCAACGTTCTTCAGGTGGAACTGGCGGAGGCTTGTCTAGTTTATGTCCCAAGCTGGTGGCCAGTGGAGGCACTGGCAGCCAAAGTGGCATTAGTTTGGCAGTGGGCCACTTAGCCTCTCAGGAAAGCGGAGGCCCTTGCGCAGTTGTAACGACCCAAAGGATCCACGCACACAATCACAAACGCCAAAGAAAGCTAGCTATTGTCGCGCAGGCAGGTCCTAGTGCCAACACTACAGGTGATAGGAAGGTTAGTTAAATTGCATGTGCTAAATTAACACGGAAACGTTCAAACATTCATTGTATAACACGATTAAGAAATATCACTGTCATATACTTCAAATTGTCATTGTGATTTAATGTCATTTTGTGTTTTGTGCAGGTATTATCCAATATAAGTCGTTCGGCTAGTATTTCCAAAAAGCAAATTCGAGCACAGCGACACGATCAGAGTACTGATTCTTTATCTATAACTAGCAACGGTCTGTCGACCAGTTCACCATCTTCTAAAAAGAAAGTACTATCTGCCTTGCGTATCTCTGATCGATCATCCACCCAAAGTGTGAATTCATCATCCTTAGATCATGAAAATGATCGTAGTTTCAGTGATGCTGAAGAAGCAATCGCAGCAACGGAGAATGCGTTTGCCACACCAGGTAAAATTTTCAAGATTAAAATAAAATTGTATGATATCTAAGAGATAAATCTATTGAAATTTTATTATATATTTTATATATATATGTATAGGGTCTAGTTCTACACCTTCTACACCAATTAGTAAAGTAAAATCAGCAAAATTCAGCAAAGATGAGGAAGCAAATGTGGCACGTGATATTCTTGCAGAACGTACCGATTCATCAAGGAACGCTGCAGATGTGCAACACGTGATTTTAAATGAGTTCGAACAAAGAAATGTTATGCCAATAAAACCATCTGTAGTACACGAATTTCATGCGGTTAATCAGGAAAGTATTACAAATGATAAGCAAAAATCATTGTTGAGCTCTACTCTCGGCGCCAGATCAATTAGTAATAACGACCAAAAAGTTCTGAAACATAAAAATACAAATTCTGGAGAGAAAATGATTGAACATCATAGTAGTAAAGACGTCGAATCAACTAACATAGAAAAAGATGTAAATGATACTATGATATCGACAGAGATAGAAATGAATTCCACAAACGATAATAGTGAAGGTAAACAAGCAAAAAGTAGAGAATCCGTAGGGTACACGGATAGTGGTGATAATGGTGCAGATAAAGAGACCACAGAACCTTTGAATACCGTAAGTAGCGATAAGAAGGAGAAGATATCGAGGGTCAAAAGTAACACAGGTTTAAGCGAAGAGGTAATTAAAAGTTCGAGGTTTGTAACATCAAAGGTATTGGAAGAGATAACGGATGCCGACACCAAGACGGTGGATGTAGAGAAAGAGGTGGAGGAGGAAAGAGTTACGATATACGATGACGATGGCACCAGCATCAGCGACATAGTAGCAGCACAGGCGCTTCATGAATCGTTAAGTAAATTAGGCAAAGTTCCGCCGTTAGACACCGAGATGGGAGAGGTGCAGAATAAAAATTTGCGAGACGAGACAGAAATAAGAGAGCATCCTGAAAAGGATATAGTTACGCAGGAGGAAACGGTGGAAGGTTTTATTGGTCCATTACTCGACGAAAACTTTAAGGCGGATGAAAAATTGTCGCAAAAAACAATGGCAATGGAAGAGGTGCAAAATTTATTAATGAAAGTTAAGGTGCAGACTGTCGAGGACGACGATGATGAGGAGAAAGCCGTCGGTATTTCACCGGATGGAAGATTTCTGAAATTTGAAGAGGAAATTGGTCGTGGCAGTTTCAAGACTGTTTATCGCGGGTTAGATACTCAAACTGGCGTAGCTGTAGCTTGGTGCGAGTTGCAGGTAAGATATCCTTTTAAATATGTACAATATGTCCATTAAGTGAGACAAGTATTTGAATAAAAAATTTTATATTAATTAAAATTTGAAAATCTTTTTAGTTAATACATTAAAATAACGCTTATTTTCCGTAGGAGAAAAAATTGAATAAAACAGAGAGATTGAGATTCAGGGAAGAGGCTGAAATGTTAAAAGGATTACAACATCCGAATATTGTAAGGTTTTATGATTATTGGGAAGTTACACTTACTCGTAGAAAATATATTGTACTAGTCACTGAACTTATGACATCGGGAACATTGAAAACGTAAGTTTTTTATTATTTATGGAGTTAAGTTCTTTATTGTTTATAGAGTGTTATTGTAGCACATGTTTTTAATTGGCTGTATTACAACAGATATTTGAGGAGGTTCAAGAAGATTAATCCTAAAGTAGTAAAATCTTGGTGTCGGCAAATCTTGAAAGGCCTGAGCTTCCTTCACTCTAGGTCACCGCCCATTATTCATCGTGATTTGAAATGTGATAATATTTTTATCACGGGTACAACAGGAAGCGTGAAAATTGGCGATTTAGGTCTTGCAACATTGAAGAATCGTAGTTTTGCAAAAAGCGTTATCGGTACACCGGAATTTATGGCGCCTGAAATGTACGAGGAGCATTATGACGAGTCAGTCGACGTTTATGCCTTCGGAATGTGTATGCTCGAGATGGCTACTAGCGAGTATCCATATTCCGAATGTACAGGACCAGCACAAATATACAAACGCGTAGTATCGGTAAGCATGTATTACAACTTCAACCTTTTATGTCAATTAGAACAATTCTAGTTGTCTATGATATCGATATTTACGTACGAGGGATAATTATCTTTATAAATTTTATGAATATAATTTAACATATAATGAAGAGGAATGATATGATATTCTGAATAGCAATTTATATTACGCAGGGTGTTAAACCACAGAGCTACGATAAAGTTGAAAATCCAGAGGTACGTGATATCATAGAAATGTGTATACGTCTGAAGAAAGAAGAACGACCGCTTGTTAAGGACTTACTTAATCACGAATTCTTCGCCGATGATGTTGGACTGAAATTAGAGATGGTATCGCGAGATTCGGCGGTTGCGGATATGGAGCAGTCGCGTGTTGAGTTTAGATTGCGTGTGCTGGATCCTAAGAAGCGCAGCAACAAACACAAGGAAAACGAGGCGATACAATTTGACTTTGACATACAGACTGATAACGCGGAAGAGGTAGCTTTAGAAATGGCGAAATCTAGCCTGATATTAGAGGAAGATGCTAAAGCGGTGGCTAAGATGTTGAAATCGCAAATTACCACTCTATTGCGAGAACGAGAGGAACGTAAAGCCAAAGAAGAGAAGGAACGCTTGGACAGGGAAACTGCCGCCACAGCCACAGAAGTCACAGCAGCTAATGCTGCAAACGCCGAGAACTTGCTACAGCAGCAACTGCTTCTTCAACAAATGCAATTGCAGCAGCAGCAGCAGCAGCAACAACAGCAACAGCAACAACAAATTCAATCTAATATTAGTATGCAAATGCAAAATCCAGTCCCGATGCAATTGCAACAAACTCAAATGCCCATTCAACAACAGCAACTACAATCGACCGGTCAACAAGCTCAACAGCATAATTTACAAGCGCAGCAGGTTCAGTTGGTCCAGCAACAACCGATTATCCAACAACAAACGTCGGTCGTGCAGTCCCAACAAGCACAACAAATGCAATATCAACAGCAAATACAGCAGCAGTATCAACAGCAACAACAGCAACAGTATCCTCAACATGTTCCGCAGAGCTTGAACGCGAATTCTCCACAATGTTCGACTCCGCAAAACGTTCAGGCTCAACCTCAATTTCCACAGGTGCCGCAGCAGATGCAACAACAGCAGCAGCAGCATGTTCAGCAGTTACAGCAACAGCAATATATACAGTTGAATCAGATGAGTGTTCCGCAACAAATTCCTCATCAGATACAGCAACAAATGCAGCCTCAAATGCAGATGTTGTCCCAACAGCAACAGCAGCAAATGCATCAACAGCTTCAACAACACGCGCAGCAACAGCAATACGCGACGCAATCGCAACTTCAGCATGTTCAGCAGTTACATCAACAACATACCGTTGGTTCGCCGTCTGTTCAGAATCAGCAATACTATCAGCAGAACGCTGGTTCCTCGGGATACGTATCAGCGGGTTCTTTGTATCAACAAACCATGCCGCAACAAATATTTCACACATATACCACGTCTACTAATCCCTCTGGTCACGTAGAAATTTTATCGTCCACTCAAACTGCGACGCAGATTTACTCTCACACGAGTTTACCCGCGGGCGCGATGCCCGCATCCTCACAGTCGCAATACATCCCATCGACAGGTCAAGTTCAAACATCTATACCATCGGGCATAAGTGTCAATAATACGTCGGCTGTGACTCATATGCAAAATGTCCCGACCTCGACGATCCCCAATATACAAAGCGCGCCCGCTTTGCTCGGCAATACCGGCCCACAGCCTCAGTCTCAACAAAATATTCTCGTGCAAATGCAGTATTCGCAAAACGCGAATGTCATGCCCAATTCTATTTCGATAACGCCCAATATAGCGAACGTCTCAGCGCAATCATCCACTAATCTGCAGCAGCAACATCAACATTTTCTTTCGAATACGGATCAATGTCCCACGACTGACAGGTCTTCCCTGATAAAACAAGATACAATGGATTCAGTGCTGTCTCTGCCACCAGATCTACCAATTAATTTACAGCAAGATCAAATTGCTACACCTGCTCCAGTCACAACGGGCGTTTCACAGCAGAGTGTAGCGTCAAACGATGGGTAAGACAAGATGGAATAAAGACGAGTAAAAATAATTGTAAACTTAATTAAATATTTTATCTTTTAGAGTCACGCCAGAAAATTCCGAAAGCGTTCCCGCTTCCGAGAGAAGCCGGATAAAACGTACAGGAACTAAACGTAAGAAGCCGGGCATTAAATTAACAGTCTTGTCTGTCAGTAGTGGCGAAGGACAATCAATGACTGTCGAGTGCCAGTTAGATACGAGTAAACAAAAGACTGTTACCTTTAAATTTGATCGAGACGATATGGTACCTACAGACATTGCCAATAATTTGGTAAGGATATATTTTGACATCTGACATCTATATTTTGACATTTACTTAATTATATATTACCTTTTGTCTCACATTATTTTTTCTTTTTCTTCTCTCTCAATGTATCCAGGTTGCTGAAAATCTATTGCCGCAATCTCAATGCGAGACGTTCGTAGAATTAATTGAAGACATTGTCAAACAATTGCGGTTGGATCCTACGCGAGCCCTACCTTTGGTAGCACATGGTCCACCTGATCAATCTGCCGGTGGAAGCCCGGTTACAAGTCGACGTCCTAGGGATCGCGACCACAGTCTCGATACAGCTAAGGTATAACTTTTGTAGCTATTAAAGAATAAGCTAGGCATTAATGTCATCGCCAAAGATGCAGTGTGTGTGATGTAAATGATATTTACATCATATTTTGTAAAATTTTCGCGATTACTTTCTTTATCATCGCGTGAAAATTTTATGTGCTCTTTAAACATACAGATGCGTCCAAGACAATGATTCGCATAAGTAATGTGGTCATTTTCTTCTCAAATGGACCAATTTGCATTTCCATTTAAAATCGAACTATAATCCAGGGCAGTAATATTAAAATAGCATAGGGGACTTTGTGTGGAACATATATTTTCAATATAGAATCAAGGGTATGCATATAATTGGTGTGTATGGTTTTGGACGCAGCAGGTGAGACATGGCTCGCTAACACGTCAAAGCAGCCACCGATCGTCGTACAAAGTCCACCGTAGACACCGTTCGGTGAGTTCATCGATCCCACCGTCCCTTCTCCTGTTTCTCCTACACATTTCAGAGTTATATTCGTGGACGCTTATGCATTTCATTTTTGTTACACTTGCAACCAATTATGCCCAGACTCGGACACTTGTTAGGCCATTTATAATTTTGTCTTGTTATAGGTTCACATTATGTATGCAGAAATCTAAGAAAGTTCCGAGATTTAAAAAAGTTTTTGTTTTTTACGGTAACACACCGATTTCTTTCATAACACAGAAAGAAACGAGTACTAGACGTGTGATTTCGATGAAACTATGACCGGGAAATTGATTTGGGTGTTTGGAAATTTTTTGAAAATGTCAGAACTTTCTTGGGATTGATTTACATCATATTTTTTACACTTTTTTTCGCAGATTATCTTACATCATTACAGTATATGTAAAACGTATATGTACAAAGCAATCACGTATATGCATATTATAATATTATTTTGTGTGCTGTATTCATCGAACGTATTGATTTATATATTGAAAAATAATTCTACGTATTTTTATTTTATGAAAATCTATTATTTTACGACAGTCTTGATTAGAAACATTTTATAAATATTGCAATAATCGTTATGTTCTCGTACATATAAGAACATATTTTGCATCATATTTTAAATATTGCACTATAATAAAATTTGGTAAACTGTTATTTCTATTGTGTAAATAAAAGAGCAAAGAGATGTTCTTACAATGGATATTTTTATAAAATTATTTCTTCATGAATGTTTTTAAAATACGTTTTTTAAATAAGAAAATTTGATAAGATATATCTTGAAGTTTATGATGCAGAATTTTTAATATGTTTGTTAAATATATTGGATATATACACACGGGTCATTGTTTATATTATATATTTATTTACTACCAAGTATTTGAAATAATAATGAATATTTTATTCATTTCAGAGAGACGAAACTTCAAATACTTCTACTCCAACGAAATTGTTGCCGATCGATCAGATTATTTCTCATATTGCCAATACCAGTTTGGAGAAGCAGCAAGTCGCTCAGACTCCTGATAGTCAAGCCGGTGCCGAAAATACATCAGCCGAAGCTTCCAGGAGGTCATCTACATCTACACAAAATACCGACACTTTAACACCTACAAATATACCGAGTGACCCGACGGATAATCAAGAAACTATCGTTTCTGCAACGTCCGCGGAAACAGTTGTGGAAGCACAGCATAATATTCAGGATGATGCTAGTAATTCGGCCTTTAAATCTTATCAAACAACTACAACGCATGCTCAGACTCAAATACAGGATACAATAGTGAGCGCAAGTAATGCAAGTGAAGCATCGAAAGAATCTCAAGAACAGCAAGATGGAGTAGATGTAAAGGAATCTGGAATAATTAAAGAAATAAATGCGGCCGACGTTGCTGCAGAGATATCGACTTTAACGGTACCGACGCCAATGCGCAAAGTTTCTCGCTTCTTAGTTAGTCCTGTGACCGAACAAAAAAATATCGCACCTGAAGGGGAATCTTCTGCCGGTGAAAGCATAGATCGTACAAATATCGCAATGTCGCAGTCAGCATCGCAATCTGTTGCACCTGTTACGAACGCGGAGCTTATATTGAAAAATGAGGAACAAATAAATCACACGGAGGCAAATGTTTTAGAAATTCAGAGTGCAACGACGCACGAACAAACTAACAATAACGAAACAATAGTTCAGAATATTCCGTATGCCATAGAACAGACAGACAGCGCGCAACAAATCTTACAGCCGGGACAACAGTCGATCGGACTGCAGCAGAGCATTATTCAAATGCAAACTCTGCAACAAGTAACGGGACACGTGCAACAAACCACGACTATCGGACAGTCGAACCAGCATACCATAATCGTCCAGGGTTCTACGATAACGTCGCAACAAATACCTCCAGCTAGTATGCAGCATTTTGTGCCGGTTAAATCGCAGGAGTTGCAGCCTCAACCGCTCCATTCGAATGGAATAGTCCAAACACAGGCGCAGTATCCAAATCAACCGATGATACAACCCAATGTTGTAATGCAACCACCACAGCAGCAAATTCCTATACAGCAAGGCATAATGCAGATGCACGTACAAGCGGAACAGATGCAGGTCCAGCGTCCGGTGGTTCAGCAGCAATTCATTCCGCAACAGATGCAGCCTCCGACGCAGCAGTATGTGATGCTATCGGGCCATATGCAACCGGTGCAATCAACGCTTATGGACGATCGAAATCGTAGAGTGTCGAGTTTGTCCACAGCATCCAATGTATCCACAGACTCTCAAATTTTGGAATCGTCCGGCATAGCCGAGGAAAAGAGGCAAGGCGTGAACACAACTAATATACCTGTAACACATATGCAACACATACAAGTTGTTTCGCAAGACATCCCCGGTACAATGCCGTTGCCGCAAAGCGCTATAGAAACCACTCAATCTCATCAAAACGTGCAACATGTTCCGGGAACCATCCCTCCATCCATGCCGGTACCTGCTTCTGCACATCCGGTTGCTGCCGCAGACATTTCCACACCTAAAGTCCCCGTTAAAACGAAAGAGATGTCCTCGACGCTTCCAGATCTTGCGCAAAATTTAGCAAATATACTTTCCAATCCGAAATCAAAATCTGCCACGCCTCATCCTTTGACCAACCACGAACCAGCTGCTGTTCCTAACGTTGCCGCTTCCGCATCAGTTGACTACAAACCTGTGCAATCCGAGCAGTATTTTCAGCCTATACAACCGGAGGCGAGTCAACTGCAAATTCAACCGCCTATTCAACACAATTATCAAGGGCAGATTGTGCATCAGGGATATCAGGGACAGCAGAACTTTCAGCAAGCGTTTCAAAATCAGCAGGTGCTTCACCAGAATCAAGTGCAGCCGATACCACAGTCGGTTCCGTTAACAATCCCTCAACAGATTGACGCGCAGTCACAGATGGTGCAGTCCATTCTTCAGAGTGTATCGACTCAATCGACCGCTCAAGGAAATTGGATCGTGACTAATCAAACTCCTTTACAGCAGCCGATACGACATGTACAACCAAATCAGCTGCAGCCGCTGCCAAATCAATTGCAGTTACAACAAATTCCTTTGCAGCCGCAAATGCATCAGCAGATCATGCAAGACCAACAACACAGCGAATCTCCCGCCATATTAGATCAATCACACTTACATTTAAAGCTTCCGGAACAACATTTGGCCAAATCTTCGGAAATTGAGAATCTGGAATCTTCGAGTTCAAATTGGTATGTACATTTATCGATTCAATTCGATAGCAACAATACAGAAGAAAAACGACACGAAATATGAAACGCTTTATAACTTGTCTTTTTAAAGTTTACTTTATCATTTCAGTATACGCCGTGCTAGTTCCGATTGCCAGTTACTTACATCCGAAAATGAGAATTCCAGTCACGATGTGACGCCTGAGCACACTCTTGTTGAATCCATCGATTCTACATCGATTCTGCAACAACAGTTGTCGCAATCACAGCAGCAGCAACAGCAACACCGCAAACTCAGTCAACAGAATTCGTTGGACAAAATGTCGGATATAAACTGCGTCGGGACTGTTGGAGGTGGTGCAGGACCGCAAACTATAGCTGACTTACATCAGAAACTTGTACAATTGACAAGTCAGCCGTCGGAATCGCTGAACGTTGGTACACCACCTATAAGCTATCCTGCCACACCTCATAATAATCAAGTGGTTGGAGGGTACGACGCGTATATGCATTCTTTGCAACAGAAACTATATAATATTGGCGTGCCAGTTTCGTCTGCGAATGCCGCATGTCCGTTATCTCCTCAAACAACAATACATTCCTCCACTATTCTCACCGATACGCAAGCCGACACGACTATCGAGGGTTCCACTATAACGCAAGACAGTTCTGGTGCACTTTCACAAACTGTAAGTCTTTTTATGTTGTATTATACTTGATATACGCAAATGGTGATTCTCGTTGTCCCAAAAGTATCCGTATAAAATTTCTTTTCAGAATGTGGAATGTTCCCTTGACAGTCCAACACCAGGAGCTCCTACAGGGTCCGAAAATATGAGCCCAAGCAAAGAAAATGTAAAGATGCGAGCTCAAAGACCGGGATCCCGTTTACAAGAATTGGAGCAGGAATTGGCTAAGATTCATCACAGAGGATCGGTTTTCTCAGCAGCTCCGAATCAGCCATTAACACCGCCTACATCCGTACAAACGCAACAATCTGTGCAAAATTTGTTGACGACTGCCCAGCCAGTGTCAGTGGTACCTGTGGCTACTGTCACTCCTAATATCGTGACACCACGGTCTGGTACCAATACTCCAATTCAGGCAGAACTCCAAGACGCTACTAATGAGGTAATGTCTATTTTCTGCAATGTTTTGCGTTTGGTGTCACACTTTTAGCTTTCTAAAATATAGCAAAGTTATGACAGAAATTATTTTATAATACGTCTGCTTTTTTAAATAATGTTGGAACATTAATTTTACAGAAGGCGAATCCTACTCAGCCTATTAGAAAAATATCAAGATTTGTGGTTTCTAAAGTTGCGGGTCCGCCTACTCATGGCAATGTTGCTATTAATCAACAACAGGTTGTTGATGCTGCAAGATCTCAATTACAACAAACGGAAGAATTAAAAATTTTAGAACGGCAAAATATTCTTTCTCATCATACAGATGATCTACATGGTAAGAGATTTTATTTAAACGACGAAAATTTAGCAAAAACTAAATATTTAGCAAAAGCTAAATAAATATAATAATAAATATATATGAACCTCTTTGTGTATAGAGATATGTGACACATATTTACTAATTATAGGTGTATCTGCACAAATACTTCATAGTCGAGAGAATTCTGTTCCGCCAACTGTACAGGCAATTCATGGTACTAATATTTCAAATATTGAAGTAAGTTTTATAGCTTTATTATTATTGTCAAATAAAAATATAAGAATTATGAAATTAATTAATTATAATAAAAATAACGCAATCAGATGGTAATAATTTATTATCTGATATTACAGCCTGAAAAAGAAGAGAGATTTGTAGCTCTTACACCGAGTGAAGAATACCAATTACTTATAAAAAGGTAAAAATATTTATATCGTGACATTTAAATTTATTCTTTTATTTAACAGAACGTATGCAAAGATACATCTAAAATATCAAAAGCTAGGAAGATAAAAATAAATTATAGATATTAATTCACGATTTGCTTACTTTTTAAAAAATATAGAACAATTTTTATTATATACAGACAAACTTCGGAACTAGAAACATTGCAAAGAAGACACAGGGAAGAGTTGGAACGTTTCCAACAACAACAACTACAATTGCTTATACAGCAACAAGCAAGCGCGCTTCATCATCAGCATCATCCGTTGCTTTACCATACGGTTGCAACAAATATTTCCGGTCAGCAATTAATTTCGTTAAAATCATTTATTATGTATACACGTATTCTTATTTGTACAATGCATATTGTAATTGATGTGTCATTTTGTTATTTGACAGGACCTAGAATTCCAGGAATGGAGGACTATCTGATGTTTGGTACAGCGCCGCAGACTCCCCTGCAGAAAGGGCCGAACAACTATCCTGACACGGATGAGACTTTACGGCTGGCCATGCAGAAATTGAAGCAGACTCCACTGCAGCTTCAACCGCAGCAGGCATCGGCTGGAATACCGCATGCTTATGTTATTCCAATTCCAGTAGTGCCTTCTGAAAATATGCAAAGTGTAGTTTCTCAGCAAAGTAATAACTGCTCGAATGATATATCCGAGAGTATTGATACGACGCACAGCACGGCGGTTGGAAATCCGACGCAGTACCAATTCGCTCCTATATTATCAGAAGGAACGAATATCCCGTCGACAACTGGACCGTTATCCGCGCCCGCGCCCTTATCGATACCCGGCGCGACAAGCGCCTACATACAGTATCACGAGGGCCAGCCGCTACCGAATTTTCAGACTTTCAGCTGCACACCTCACGGCGGTTTCTTTTTGCCAGCTGGCTATCGGCTGATATATACGCCGCCCACGACTCAATCTCAGCCGGCGACACCTGCCACGTCTCATGTGACAAGTTCTTCGCGTGACGATACGCCTCCGACGGCGGAGCCGCACTACTCGACCACCGTCGAAAACTCAATGATTCCTCCTTCGCATTCGGATCAATAACGCAACATTCGGCTCACACGCTTCTATATTTTTCGGTCAATCTGCGTTCGTTCTTAGTTTAACGCGTTAGTTTAACTCAGTACTGTTAGTGCAGAGTTTTGCATCGTTATCGTCACGAATGTAACCCGAATATATAATTTGCTGTGAAATGCGCGCGCCATTGCTAGACATTATCATAAAGGTGCGAAGACGGATCGAACAAAAAAAAAAAAGAAAAGAACATGAGTGGAACTATATGTAATGTTTTTCGATGTATGACGCACTTGCGTATATTAAACAAAATATCAAATATTCTCGCTATCTGAGCGTGTGCATGATATTATGATATGTGCCTCGCAGCGGAAGTGAAGCGGAAATAATATGGGAAGATACTGCGAAGAAGCGATACATATATATATATATTGTATATATATATATATATATATATAT